>NC_056743.1:71212241-71452241 GCF_019279795.1 Protopterus annectens
CCCCTGGGCTTTCGGATATTGGCAAAAGCTCTTGCTTCCCCCATAGTGCCTTTTTTAGGCAAGGCTCAAAAGACAAACCCACCTCCATAGGTATCACAAGGGATAAGAAACTAAGAGTAATGCTACTCAACGCCAGAAGTCTAAACGTCAAGATGCCCACACTCGAAACTCTCCTTAGCATGGAGAACATCGATATCTGTGCAGTAACAGAAACCTGGTTCAAGGCTCCCAAGAGCACCCCAGCACTACCAGGTTATACCTCATACCATGCTTTTCGGCCCCAAAACTTGGACCGAACCACAAAAGGAGGGGGAGTATCAATATTCGTCAAAGATACCCACACCTCCAGGTTGGTGGCACAGCACGAAGCATCAGAGACTATCCATGTGCAACTAACAGTGGGTAAAACTGCATTCCAGTTTATAGCCTGCTACAGACCACCCTCCCAACCCAGGAACCCCACTCGGCCTTCCTGAGAACACTGGAAAATACAAAGGTCTCTCAACACCATTATACTGGGCAACTTCAACTACCCAAACATAGACTGGGAGCATTACTCTAGCTCCAACACCCTAGCCCAAAGGTTCCTAGAATTTAAACTCAAATGCTATGGAACAACTTGTTACCACTCCCACAAGAGGGGAAAACATACTGGACCTGATCATCACCAACATGGGGACTCTGTGCTCCAGACTAGAAGTGTATCCCTCACTGGTAAGATCAGACCATAAACTAATCTCACTGAATATTCACATCCCGACCCCACCCCCTGCCCAGAAAACCACAGTGAAAAACTTCTCTAAAGCAAATTTCACACTTCTCAAAACCGAGGTGAAATCCTTCAAAGCCCCCGAGCCTGTGGAAAATACGGCCCAGATCGCAGAATCCTTTATAAACGCATTCTATGAACACCTTCAGGAATGCATGGATCATGCAATCCCAAATAAAACCAAGACCCAATCCTCCAAAGGCAGACATCCTGTCTGGTGGACCCCAGCCATAAACAAACTATACAATAGAAGGAGGAAGCTACTATGTGATAGAGCAAAATCCCAAAAAGGGAAGGCATCTCTGATCAGTATTAGCAAAAAACTACGGGCACTCATAAAATCATCTAAGGCCAGCTTCGAGAGAAAAACTGCACAGGACACTAAGGATAATCACAAGGCTTTCTTTAGTTATGTTAGGAACCTGGGTGGGAATTCCCAGATATGCTCAGAATTAGTCCAAAATGACAAAAAAATACATCGAACCCACAGACATTGCCAACATCCTAGCTGACAGGTTCAGCGCAACCCCCCCCCCAACAAAAGGGCAAATATCTATCCCAGCAGAGTGCTGCCCCCCTGACATCTCAGATGCTTAGGTAAGAGCCACCCTCTCCAAAGCAAAAAACACAGCATCAATGGGACCAGACGGTGTCCTGGGCTGCATCCTACATGAACTCCAAGAAGAGCTAAACCCAAACATAAAACTACTGTTCAATCTCAGCCTTACTACAGGATATGTACCCAAAGAGTGGCATACAGCAACAGTGGTCCCTCTCCACAAAGGTGGTGCCTCAACGGATCCTGGAAACTATAGCCCCATAAGCCTGACTAGCTTGGTCTGCAAAGCTATGGAAAGGATCATCATGGACCTCATAAATAAAGATATTGGGGCCTACAGACACTGGATCCTACCCAGTTCGGCTTTGTTAAGGGCAGATCCTGCCTCTTAAACCTGGTCGATTTCTTTGAAACAGTCACCAAGGCCATTGACGAGGGGAAGGTGATCCACACAGCCTACCTGGACCTCGCAAAAGCCTTCGATACAATACCCCACTCGGGCATTATAGATAAGCTCACCAGCTTGAATATAAACCCCTATGTCACTAGATGGGTTGCAAAATGGCTCAAGGACAGAACCCACATGGTTAGAATTGCTGGAGCCATGTCAGACTCCAAACCAGTTACAAGTGGCATCCCACAAGGCTCAGTCCTGGGACCTCTCTTGTTCGGTATATATTTCTTGGAGGTACAGACCAACACGGAAGGACTGTGGCTGACCAAGTTTGCAGATGACTGCAAACTGGGTGCCATAATCGACTCTCCAGCTGACACAAGCATCCTCCAAAAGGGCCTCATAGAAACAGACAACTGGTGCCAGAGCCATGGCCTCAAGCTAAACGCCAAAAAGTATATAGTCATCCCCTTTGGCAAAAACATAGGTGGTAATCCATTAAGTACAGAAGAAGTAATTAGGGACCTGGGGACCCAAGTTGATAGCAATCTCTCATTTGACAACCACGTGGCCAAAGTGGTTAGAAAAACATTTTATATAGCCCACCTAATCATGAATGGATTCACATCTAGATCAGGGGAGGTCATCGTGCCTCTTTACTCATCCCTCATCAGGCCCATAATTGAGTACAATGCCCCTTTTGGGATGTACCTTACCAGACACCTGCAGCAACTGGAAAGACCCCAAAAGTACCTCACCAAGAGGATCAAAGGGCTCAAACAGATGCCATATGCTGCCCGGTTAAAGAAACTCCAGCTCTACTCAGTGGCATACCGCCTGCTCAGAGGCAATTTGTGCCTGACATATAAAGCCATGTCCAACCCGGAATTAATGGATGTGCTGCACCTCAGAAAATCCAAATCCCATTGAGCTACGCGCTCGAGAGACTTGAACCTCAGCACTGAAATAAATAGGACATGCTGGAGGGACAGATTCATAACCCAGAGGATCCCTTCACTCTGGAATAAAATCCCAGTCTAGGTTAGGCAGAGTCCCTCATTGACTCTCTTCAAGAGGAATCTTGATGAGTGGATGGGAGATCGTAGGTTTACCCCGGGTATCACTTCTGTGTCACTGTTAGACAGAGGCACAGTATACTAACCTCGAAAAAGGACATAGCAAAATTAATTTAAAATGGGTGACGAAAGCTAAACACACTCTGGCTAGGCTTATAAATGCCCTAGGGCAGATAGACTAGTATGAACCTATGAACCTATGAACCTAAGTGTTGAACAACTGCACTATATTTCATTACTGCTCTTGCAAGCTTCCTCCTAATTATAAATCCAATACAATTTCTACTTTTTCTTTCATTTCTGGCATAGTATACCCTGTGTTCATCAGATTCAAAGTGTCCAATTCCAGTCCATTTTAGTTCACTGACACCCAGCAGACTGCACTGCACATATATTCCATTTCATTCTTGACTACAGCTTTGATTTCCTACTTCAGATGTTCCATTAGCTGATAAATAAGTCAGGATTGCAGCTTCTTGCTTGGTTTGCAGCTTGTCATGTTGTGAGGGCTTCATGCTTCAGGATACTAAGAGGTGTGCCATTAATAGTTTATTTACTGACTAGGTCTCCATGACACATGAGGTGCCAGACTAAGGCAAAGCACCCACACCAGGTAGTTGCAGCTTATGATAGTATTGGTGGCAGAGGTACTCATATCAGGCAGTGGCAGCTTGTGATAGTACTGGTAGCAGAGGTACCTATACCAGGCAGTGGCAGCTTGTGATAGTACTGGTGTCAGAGGTGCACATACCAGGCAGTGGCAGCTTGTGATAGTACTGGTGTCAGAGGTACCCATAACAGGCAGTGGCAGCTTGTGATAGTACTGGTAGAAGAGGTACCTATACCAGGCAGTGGCAGTTTGTGATAGTACTGGTAGCAGAGGTACCTACACCAGGCAATGGCAGTTTGTGATAGTACTGGTAGCAGAGGTACCTATACCAGGCAGTGGCAGCTTGTGATAGTACTGGTAGCAGAATTACCTATACCAGGCAGTGGCAGCTTTTGATAGTACTGGTGGCAGAGGTACCTATACTAGTCAGTGGCAGCTTGTGATAGTACTGGTAGCAGAGGACCACACTTCTGTGTCAACAACAGCATGAATGTCATCTGTTCAGAAGGAAGTCCTGACAATCTTCTTCCACATCTTGGCATAAAAACTCAGTGCTTGGTTTTTTGACATTCAAATTGCTGTAAAGTGCTGGAAAATATGGTTCTCGGGTCAGATAGCACTCCAGAGTAGGTGAGAAAGATCAGAATTTTCCACTGAATAAGGCCACTGGATATGCCACAGTTAAATTAAGCCCTCAGGACATCACACTGCTGATGCTCCTGTGCATGAAATCAAGAAAAGACACAACATAGATGTCTTACGTATTGGAATATGCAATTTACGATGCATATGGGGCCTGTATACATCTTTAAACCATCTAGGGTAGTAGCATTGCAGTAAAATATCACTTCTTTTAGTGCAATACATGTTGCAGATTCGTAAATTAACCATAGTGCAATGCTCTAAGGTCTATGGCACAATACTTTAATGTTCACAGTGCAATACTCAAATGTCTTTTTCTGTGCAGGGATCAATGCAATGTCTTAACCAAGTACCTGTGCAATACTAAAGTCTCATGCAAGTAAGTGTCCACTGCAAAAAGTGTTAAAATGTGTTTCTAATTATGTGTAGTATTAGTCTGCCTACCTGCATGTCTGTGATGTAATAGCTAGGTGTTATATGCGTAAATGTCTGTGAAAATAGTCTATGTCTCCACACTGAGTATGGAGACACAGAATTTCGTTCAGATTTTGCACTTAGGTTATTTCTGAATGACAATAAAGTTTACTTTGACTTAAGTATTACCCAGCTACAGGATGGACGTGTCATGTTGTAAAATTTTTCTAGAAGCATTCAAAGTAAAGATCTCATGGAGGCTGAAACAACACTATTTATTGAGCTTCCTAATGAACACCCAAATGTTAACAGTTATCTTGTCTGAATTTGAAACATGACTATGCTGTTTAGGAACTGACAACAAAATAAAGCACGTGTTCATGATGCATTCAGTGTCATTTATTATGCATTTTGATAAATGGCCGTAACTTTTTTATTTTTATGGGCTTTTTTTGCTCCTTGTCTATTCATGTCAGTCAAGCGCCATCCTATATAGACTGATTCATTCCTCCATTCTACAGGCATCAAAAGACACTTGGAGAGGAAGACAACAGCGGCAGACTGTATCCTCAATCTAAAAGAGTTTACAGAATATTTTATGTAAGCCTTCCTCCTGCTGTCAGCAGGCCACAAGGAATGGTGCATAGCTCTCTATTCCAAACCCAGAGTAAGTGGTGAATTTGCACACTTTTTATACTAGGACAGAGTACAATGCACTCCTTATCTCTACTCACAGTTAAAAATAAAAATTTGGGGACAAAATGGAAATATGAATTCATGTTCTAGATGGTGCTAGTGCAGCAGGATGTGCCCTAAGCACTACCTGCAGGATGGACAAGACAGTATTGACCCCTTGCTCTTATCCCATCTCTGATGGCTACGTCAGCACAATATATTAATCCAAGCTATCTAAGGAATGCACAGACTTTAAAACTCTTCTGCATGAAAAAAAAAAAAAAAACTCTTCTCCATGGAGACAGACTTTCCTTTTTATTTCATGCCAATTTCATGGAATATATGTGTTTTTTCCTTAAAAGTATCATCATTATTTTTTGTTACTTTACCTAAAAGGTTACTTTTGAATGTGATTTGATAAAAACTCCTGCATGGCAGGGATTCATTTTAGCCATCACTACCACATTTCCTGATGTGATATTATGGAACTCTCACACCCTCCAAAACACACATGAATCTACCAGTTTTAAACAACTACTATTTGAACATCTATCCAAGAACTAGTATTGCTCCTGCGCCATACCTCACTGACAAGATATTTAAAACTCTCTCAACACACTGTCCACTCCTTACCTCATTTTCTCCCTCTCCTCTGTGTTACTACTGCTCATACCAAAAAAAAAAAAAAAAATGTGTATATATATATATATATATATATATATATATATATATATGTATATATATATATATATATATATATATATATATATATATATATATATATATATATATATATACATATATATATATATATATATATATACATATATATATATATATATATATATATGGATCTAGGACTATTGAACGAAAGTTCAATAGTCCGAATCCACAATCACCGAACACACTTTAACAAAAGCGCTTTCACCGAAAAAGAGCTTTTGCTAAAGTGTGTTTTAAAAAAAAAAAACATTACTTTTACGTTTTTACAGGGGACAAGCCCTCCTGCACTCCCCAAACCCCCCTACTTAAATTTTCTTACTCCAAGGTCGCACTACAGTGGGGAAAAGGGAATTTTCCCTTATCTCCACTGTAGTGCAATCTCCGCAACAGTGCCTTTTGGTGAAAAGCACTTTTGCACAAGTATGCCCGGCCGAATCTGTTTCGGTTATGTTGCCGTTCGGTGATCCATACACACACACACACACACACACACACACACACATATATGTATGTGTATATATATATATATATATATATATATATATATATATATATATATATATATATAAAAGAAATCTCATTTGTTCATAACTATTATTTAATATAATAATTAATATTAATTATTAATTTAATATAAAATAAAAATATTAATATAATATTCTTTTGGCCTCACCCATCTCTTCTAGTGCTCCCCATCTTTTTTAAATTAATATCCCTCCTAGCCACCTTTTCTCCCCAAAGGGAAGGCAAAATACTATCTCCTTCTCCCCCCCCTCCTCACAATTTCTTCTCACACACTCCACCCTACTCCTATCCAGTGACATCCATCCCAATCCTGGGCCAGACTTCCCTTCCTCTTCCAACCCTCCAACCTGTCACTCCACTCCTGCTCATCCTACCATCTCTACAAAACACCTCTCTCTGTGTTCCACAAACATCAGAAGCATAGTTAACAAAGCCAGTGAATTCCATGCCTGGACATCCTGTCACTCTCCCAACATCTATACTCTCAGTGAAACTTGGCTGAAACCCCATATCCCTGACAAAGACTTTCTTCCTCCTGGATATAACATCTTACAACTCGATATACCTAACAGGATAGGAGGTGGAGAGGCTATCATGTTCTCCGACCACCACTCTGTGACACCCCTATCTATTCCAACCCCCCCAGCTGAAATACTAATCGCCAACTGTAAAATTAATATCCACAACATAATAATCATAGCTGCAATCTACATACTTGCTGCCGACAACGTCACTATACTTGAAAGTATTCTGTCCTGGCTCTCTCATCATGTACCTAATGAAACAATAGTCTTGGGAGATGCCAATATTAACTGGCTCTCCCTTTTCTGAGATACTCCAACTTCCATTAATCTGCATGGTTTCTCCCAACCAATGTCCACTCCAACTTTTACTACTAAATCTTCTACTCATGCCTCTCTTCTTGACTGGATACTAGTCTCTCACCCCCTTAAATATCACTTCCCAGAAACCCTCCTAGATGTGCTCAGTGATCACTACCCAATCAAAGTCCTTAGATCCTCTCGTCATTATAGTAGACATCACAAGTTCATAACTTGTGACAAACTAACCAGCTTTGACCCCAATACACTAAACAACCATCTCTCAGTGGTCCTTTCTCAGGCAGTTACCCCTCAATTATGTTGTAACTGAATTCACCTCAATATTCCTCAACATACTAGACTCTCCAGCCTCAGTCAGAAAGTGCAGTTGTGTAACACTTACCATAAATGTAGATGTTCGAGTGTATTCACTGTTGCAGTCATCACATTTGGGTTAACCCTGGTAGGTTAGCCTTCAGTCGGCCCGAATACCAGACGCTTAGCATTTCTGCATCAGTTGCTGTCACTCCAGGACTGACGTCAGGTTGTCAGTTTTATAAAATCAAACAGCCAATGGCATTATATCGGTTATTCTTGCCCTAAATGTCAGGAGCCCCCAATAGGGAGCTAGGTTATGGTGGAAGAACACCACCAGTAGAAAGTAAATACCAAAAATTCCTTGTAAGGAGAGAGAGAGAGAGAGAGAGAGAGAAGACAAGGGGAATGGGGAGAGGGAAACCAGGACTGCAACAGTGAATACACTCGGACATCTACATTTATGGTAAGTGTACACAACTGTACTGTTCTTTGTGTTTAACTGTTGCAATCTTCACATTTGGGTTTATTCCCAAAGCTGAAGAAAAGGGTGGAGACAGTCAGGAATAGTGGGGGCTGGCTAGGATGCCCTGCAAGACTGTGGTTGCAAAGCCTGCCCTGGATTTGGAGAAGATAGGCAGGTGGTAATGCTTGGTGAAGGTATGAATAGATGCCCATGTTGCAGCCTCTAGGATGTCCCTGGCGGGGATCCCTGTGAGGAAAGCTGCAGAGGTGGAGTTTGCTTTGGTGGAAATTGTCCTGACCCCCTTGGGGGGAGGTTTCCCATGCTGTTTGTAGCAGAAATGGATGCAGTGTGCTATCCATTTGGAAATTGTTTGTTTGGCTATGGCTTTGTTCTCTGCTCCTGCAGTGAAGCTGACTAGCAATTGATCAGTTTTTCTAAAAGATTTAGTCCTGTCTAGGTAGAATCTGAGCTGTCTGTGCACATCTAGAGAGTGCAGAATCCTTTCACCCTTGTTTTGTGGGTTAGGGAAAAAGGTGGGCAAATGAATGGATTGGTTCAGAGCCACACTGGACACCACTTTTGTCATGAAGGATGGGTTAGTCCTGAGGGAGACCCTGTCAGCATGGAAAATGATGAAGGGCTCTATAGCCATAAGTGCTTGTAGCTCTGATATTCTTCTAATTGAAGTGATGGTGAGAAGTAAGGCTGTCTTCCAAGAGATAAATTTTTACTCTGATGAAGCTGCAGGTTCAAAGGGGGGCAGGGTGAGCTCTTAATGTTTAGGTCCCAAGCTGGGGTAGGAGCTCTTCTGGGTGGCCTTAAGTTGTTAGCCCCTCTTAGGAACTGTTTGATGAGAGGATGTGAGAAAAGAGGTGGCTGTGTGCTGAAATGAGCAGAGATGGCACAGACATGAATTTTAATAGAAGAGAAGGCTAAACCCCTGTGTAGTAGGTCTTCCAGGTAATCCAGGATGAGGATCCAGGTGCAAAACTTTTTCCACTTGTCAGCATAAGACTTTCTAGTGCTGGGGCATCTGGCCTCATGTATAGCATCTAGAACTTGTCTGGTTAGACTGGCAGCTTGAGGAGAGGTCAGGGAATAAGCCAGGCTGCCAGATTGAGGGTCTGCAATTGGGGATGCATGAATTCTCCATTCCTCTGGGTCAGGAGTGTAGGGATCTTAGGTAGGTGCCATGGTGGCAGGGGTGTCAGGCTGCACAGCAGTGGGTACCAGTGCTGGCATGGCCAGTTTGGGGCAATCAGGATTGTCCTTGGTTTTTCCTCCCTTATTTTGAGCAGTACCCTTGAAATGAGTGGTAGAGGGGGAAATGCATAGACCAAGAGGTTTACCCACTGGAAGGATAGAGCATCCACTTTCCAGGCCTTGCTATGATGTTCCCTGGTGCAGAATTTACTGAGCTGATGACTGGAGTGCAAAGCAAAGAGGTCGATCTTCGGGGTGCCCTATTTCTGGGTTACAAGGGTGAAAGTTCTTTGGTCTAGCTGCCACTTGTGTGGGTCTTGCAGGTTTCTGCTCAAGTTGTCTGCCAGAGAGTTTAGAGAGCCAGGCAGGAATTGTGCTAACAGGTGTAGTTGCATGGCTGAGGGTGTGTGCCAAAGGGTCATGGCGAGCCTTCACAGAGGATAAGAGTGAGTCCCTCTCTGCTTGTTGATATACTGCATCACCATGGTGTTGTCTGTTTTAATCAGTAAAGGCCCCGGGAAGAGTAGGGGTCTGAAAGCTGCCACGGTGTGCTGAACAGCTAACATCTCTTTTTGGTTGATGTGCAGATGTATTTGATTTGGGCTCCATTGGCCCTGAATGCATCTGCCATCCAGGTGTGCACCCCAGGCATAGTCTGATGTATCTGTGGTGAGGGTCTCGGCGGTGTGGGGTTGTGAGAAGGGGAAGTCCCTTGCTGTGGTAGCATGCTGCTGCCCACCAAAGAAAATCTTTCCTTAGACAGGGTATCATTGTTATAAACATTTCCAGGTCTTGACAGTGTTGACACCAAAGGCTTTTTAGGTACCATTGTAGTTTTCTCATATGCAGTCTGGCATATGGAATGAGTAGAATGCAAGATGCCATGAACCCTAGAGCTTGCAGGATTTTCCTTGCCAATAATTGGGTCCTGGTGGCTAGTTGAGAGAAGTAGGCTGTCAGGTAGGATTGTTTTTCTGGTGTAAGGAATGCCATCTGGGATGCTGTGTCCAGGCTTGCTCCCAGGAATACAATTTTTTGTGTGGGTACTAGTTTGGATTTCTTTTCGTTGATAGTATACCCCAGGGAGGTCAGTTGGTCCTTTACAAAGGTTAGGTGCTTTAGTAGCTTTACCTGACTGTCTGCCTGAATCAGGCAGTCATCTGAGTATGGGTAAATTTGAATGTTTCTTTGTCTGCAGAAAGCAATGGCGGGAGCCAGACATTTTGTGAAAACTCTGGGAGCAGTGGATAAGCCAAATTGAAGCACAGAGAACTGAAAGTGCAGTGATCCTGCCCTGAAACATAGATATTTCCTGCATGATTCCCTGATTAGGATGTGTAGGTAGGCCTCTTTTAGGTCTAGGGTGGCCAACCAAGCATCCTTGGAAAGCATAGGTAGAAGCTGCTGAAGGATGAGCATTTTGAATTTTGGTATCACCAGAAAGGTGTTTAGAATGGATAGATCAAAGATGGGGTACCATGTGCCCTCTTTTCTGGGTACTAGAAAGAGTCTGGAGTAGAAACCTTGGCCTATCTGTTCAGCAGGAACATGCTCTATTGCCCTCATAGAGAGCAGGGAAAGAACTTGCTTTTTGGCCCTTGCCCACTGGTTTGGGGGAAGATCTGGGAACCCTTTCTGGGTTGGCAGAATGTGGAAATAAAATCTCTATCCCTGGGACACTATGTTAAGGACCCAGCAGTTGTTTGTAATGGTGGCCCAGTTGCTTATGTGGAAGGAGAGTTTTCCTCCTATGGGCAAGAGCAAGTGGGCAGAGGGAGGGGGTGGAAATGTAAAGTCATTGTGAGTTTTTACCATAAGGTGTTGGCTTTGCACTCCCTGGTTTTGAAGAGGAGGAACTCCATTGCTTAGATCTCTGCATTCCCTGGGGCTGTTGTCTGGGGGGGCCTGGGCTGAGCTGACCTGGAGGGGGCAGGAAGGGACAAGTGCTTGGAGAGGCAATGCCTACTGAATCTCACTGGCTGGACCTGTAAGACGTCTTTAACTGTCTGCATAGATTTAGCTTTTTCTTCCATCTTTTTTAAGACCTCTTCTGCCTTGGTGCCAAATAAGTTGTTTTTATGCAAGGGTACGTCCAATAATTTGGATTTGACATGGTCTGGCAAGATCTGTTATTTAAGCCAAGCATGCCTTCCAAGGACAGAACCAGCAACTGCTGCCCTGCAAGATGCTTCTAGGGCATCAAAACCACATTGTAAGGTGTGCTTAGTTACTTGACTTGCAGAATGCATTAACTCTTGTAACTCTTTATTTTCTGCACAAGCAGGGAAAGAATATATTTTCTGTTTGAGGAGTTCTATGGTATGTTGCTGATATTTCAGCATATGGAACTAACAATTTAATGCTATAATAGCAAGAGTAGCAGAGGTGTATACTTTTTTACCTCATCTGTCTAATGCTCGGGAATCCCTATCTGGGGGCATGGGATTCTTAGCTGAAGTTGCTTTGATTCCTTTAGGTCCTTGAGAGATGATCCCAGGGTCAGCAGTAGGATTTTTGAAAATAAATTTGTGAGAGTCAGGGACTCTATAGTACCTGTCAGGTTTCCTGGGAGCAGGAGGGAGGGTGTCAGGGGTCAGACTCATTTCATAAAAAACATCATCCACAACATCCAGGACAGGAGGAATGGCCAGAGGTCTGTGCTGTGGAAGATCTAAGAATTCCCTGAGTCTCTTTTTTGACTGAGGATAGTCTTGACATTCCCATTGGAAATACTCCCTTAAGGTATGTAGGGTTTCCCCAAAAGAAAAGTCCTCTGGTGGATGGATTCCTCTGCATCAGAATCCTCATAAGCAGAGAGGGGTTGCATATCTTCATATTCAGATGCATCAGAGTCATTGGACTCCTGTTCAGATAAAACGTTTGGGAACAAGTCTCTTTTTCTTTTGGAAGGGGTAGCCTGGCTTCGCCTGTTAAGCATTATAAGGTCTTCTGCCATTTTAAGCATTTGAGACTGAGGCAAGGAAGCAGGTGCCTGAGCTTGGGTCGTCGTTTTTTTGGATGTGGTTTGTACCCTGGGCCTTAGAAATTCATTTTTTTTTTGAAAGAACTGTAGATGCGAAAGAAGTCATTGGTCTTTGTTGAGTATTGGTAGTCAAAGTACTTCCTTGGAAGCTGGTGCCTGCTCAGCAGCTTCGGACCCATCCAAGGTAGAGACATCTGCAGGATCCTTAATCGAAGAAGAGTCTTGATGCATATCAGACTCTGAAAGGGTCTCGGTAGTGGCCTGCAAATCCATAGAAGTGGGCATCAGGGGCTGCAAAAGCGCCTCAATGAGGACCGGAGAACTGACGACTGGCTTAACGGAAACGTTGTCGGCAGTCTTGGACCTGTGCAGTCTGTCTCTGTCTTTATCCTTATGTTTTTTTGGAAGACTTTTTGTCAGATGGCTTACCGAAGCCATATCAGAAAAGGAGTGAGAGAGAAAATATCTAGCTACAATAAGGTCCTGACAACATATAGTTCTGGTGTTGAGCAAAGCAAAACAGCAGGGAACGTCGTGGTCTGGGCCTAAACAAGTGATGCAGTAAGAATGAAAGTCTCGGTGTAGTATTTGCTGTCCACAAACGAGACAATTGTTAACTTTTTCTGACATCGGTTAGAGCAAGAAAAAAGGATCCCCAATGGGGTTCTTAGCTTTAGAAGACTTCAACTTCAATTTGGAAATGAAAAACGCAGGTAGTGGCCGATCGGCACTTGTGCAAACTGCTTCTGCTTTGGTATCCTCGGCAAGAAAGACTGATGTAATGGCGTCGGATGCCTGATTTTATACCACTGATGACTTGACATTAGTCCTGGAGTGACAGCAACTGATGCAGAAATACTAAGCCTCTGGTATTCAGGCCAGCTGAGGGCTACCCTGGAAGGGATAACCCAAATGTGATGACTGCAACAGTGAAACACAAAGACCATCTGTTAGAGTAAAATTAATCATATCTCCTTGGCTAACACTAAATATCCATTTCTTAATGCAACCATATTCTTCACTCTGGCAACCCCTCCTCCCATCAACCATGCCCCAATAACTCCCCCTTAGAAAATGCTACCAACTTCAACTCCTGTTTCATAGACACTATTAGCAAAATAGCTAACCAAAGCAACTTTTACCAAATTCCAGCCTCCACTCTAACCCTCCTACAGCCAACAGCCCCTCTGTCACCTTTTCTCTCAAAACTGTATCCATTAACTATATTAAAACCCTGCTACTAAAGCTCAAATCCGGTTCCCCCTCCATCGATGGCCTACCCCCTCTCTTTCTCAAAAAAGCTGCCAGCTCACTTGCCATCCCGATCTCCATTCTCATTAACCGTTCCATTACTGAATCAAAATACCTGCAGCCTGGAAACAATTCCACACTTTACCCCTCCACAAGGGAGGAAACTCTTCTGAACTTTGCAACTTCAGGCTAATTGCTATCTAATCCCCTCTGACCAAAATCCTAGAGAAATTAATTCACAGGCAAATCCTTTACTTCCTCCTTCAAGAGAACCTACTTACCCCTACTCAACACGGCTTTCAACCTAAACATAGTACTTCCACCACCCTTATTTCTTAACACTATATCTCAAGCTAGAGACCAAAACAGGTTGGTCTCATGCCTATTTCTTGATCTCTCTAAGGCCTTTGACACTGTTTCCCACCCCCTTCTTTTAAACAAACTCACAGAACTTAACCTATCCACCTCCACCATTTCCTGGTTCTCCAGTTATCTCAGTGATCATCTACAATCTGTTAAATGTCTATCTGCAACCTCTCCTACTCTTCCTGTAAAAATGGGTGTTCCCCAAGGCTCCATCCTTGGCCCATTATTGTTTAATATCTTTACAAATCTTTTACCTACCTCCTGCCCGCAGTCATCTCTCATCCAATATGCAGATGACTCAACAGTTATCACCATAGCAGATACCTTCAATGACTTAAATACTAGGACTCAGAATTCTATCTTAGCAATAGACAACTAGCTTACCAATAACCAGTTAATACTAAACCCAAAAAAGACTAAACTCTTTCTTTTTATCCTAAAATCTATGACTCATCTTAAATTCTGCTTCTCAACCTCAACCTCCAATAACACACGTATTATTGTAGAATCTCATACCAAGCTACTACGGGTCATCATCGATAACTGTCTGAAATTCGACCTGAAGATCCTCAACAACATTAAGAAAACCTACCAAACAAAAAATTATTATCCAATAATGCCAAAATTGCTCTATCCCAAGCCAACCTACTCCCCACCCTCCTCTATGGATTACAAATCCTCACCAACCTTCAAACCACTCTCCTAAGAAAACTAGAATCTACCTGTAACAAAGTAGCCAAATTTGCCAGTGACCAAACCTACCACTCTCATCACTGTTTAGCTCTCAAAAAGTTAAAGTGGCTAGACCTTCCTCACCAACTACTTCTCTCCCACCTTCAAATAGTTCACTCCATACTGTATCTTCCCTCTTTCTGTCCCAGCATTACCTCTCTGGTCTCCCTCTACACCTCCTTATGGTCCCTCTGAAGCTCAGCATAAAACCTTTTTCTATCTACAAACCCAAAACTAAAATAGGACCAAACCTTTATAGCTACTCCCCAGTTGTATCATGGAATAAGCTCCCACTGGTTATTCGCAACATAAATCACCATCAATTTAAAATTGCTACTAAAACCTTTCTGAACAATTCATGGATCTGTCCATGTAATCGTCCTCCTTGAAAACATTACTTGAATTACCTACTCCTACCCTTATTACCTTTCTTTCTCCCATCTTATACTCTAAACTGTACATAGACTAAAAGTTTTTACTCATCTAAAATGACTGCTAATCACCTAAGCAGTGATTATACTTAGGTTCATAGGTTCATAGGTGTGTGCTAGGCTAATGGCCCTGGAGCCTTTATAAGCCTAGCCCATAGGATTACCCTGGCATCATGCCACCCAACCTTAGTTCCCAGTGCCTCTGTCACGTAAAGCCACTGGAGTGATCCCTGGGGTGAATTTTCTATTTCCCATACACTCATCAAGATTTCTCTGGAAGAGGGCCAGTGAGGTGCTCTGCTTGACATGCATGGGAAGTGTATTCCATAGCATGGGCAGTCTCTGGGTTATGAACCTGTCCCTCCAGCATGTTCTGTTGATTGAGATAATGAGGTTGAGGTCTCTGGAGTGTGTGGTGCAGAGGGATTGGTATTTCTTTGTTTGCATTTATAACAGAGCTGGGCCAGACATGGCTTTGAAAGTCAAGTAGAGATCGCCTCTAAGTAGGCGATATGAGACAGAGAATAGTTGGAGATTTTTGAGCCTGTCCATATAGGAGAAATGTTTAAGGTCTAGAATCCTCTTTGTAAAGTATTTTTGCGGCCTTTCCTGTTGTTGATGGTGTTTAGTGAGGTGCATGCCATATGGGGCTACTCAATGACTGGCCTAATGAGGGAAGAGTAGTGGGAGACAATGACCTCTTTCATCCTGGATGCAAAACCTTTAGTAATGAGATATGCCACATAGAAGGACTTTCTGAACACAGTGGCAATGTGGTGGTCAAAAGAGAGGTTGCTGTCAGCCTGTATTCCCAGATCTCTTATAACACCTTCTGAGTTCAGTGGACTGCCATCAATGTGGTAATTCATGGAGACTGGGTTTTTTCCCAAAGGGGATGACAACACATTTTTTGGCATTGAGCTTAAGGCCATGGTTCTGAAACCAGTTGTTGGTCTCAGTCAGGCCTTTCTGTAGGATGTCAATATCATTTGGAGAGTTAATAATAGCTCCCAACTTGCAACTGTCTGCAAACTTTGTCAGCCAGAGACCCTTCATGTTGGCCTGGACTTCAGAGACGTAGATACCACACAGGAGAGGACCCAGGACTGAACCCTGTGGGACTCCACTCGTGACTGGTCGGCAGTCTGACTTGGAGTCAGCTATTTTCACTCTGTGGGTTCTATCAGTGAGCCAGTTTGCAACCCACCTAGTGATACAGGGGTTGATGCCTATCTTAGAGAGTTTTTCTGTGATTTCTGAGTGGGGAATGGCATCAAAAGCCTTGGCCAGCTCAAGGTAGGCTGTATGAATCACCTTGTCTTCATCCATAGCTCTGGTGACTGACTCAAAGAAGTTGACCAAGTTGAGCAGGCATGATCTACCCTTCAAAAAACCAAACTGTGTGGGATCCAGAGTTTGGAGATTCCCTATATCCTTATTTATTAGGTCCATGATGATGCGTTCCATAGCTTTGCATATCAGACTTGTTAGAGTAATGGGTCGATAGTTTCCAGGGTCTGTACTCACTCCTCCTTTGTGGAGAGGGATGACTGTAGCAGTGTGCCATTTGGTAGGGACAAAGCCTAAGGTGAGGCTGCGATTGAACAGGGCACACAGGTGAGGTGCCAGTTCACTCTATAGTTCATGTAGAGCACAGCCAGGGATATTTTCAGGTCCCATAGAAGCTGTATTCTTGGCCTTGGACAGTGCTGTTTTAACCTGTGCAGCAGTAATACTGGGTGCCTGGCAATCTACTGGTATTGTGATTGGTCCTCGGGGGGGGGAGGGTAAAGTTGGCAGTGAATCTGTCGGCAAGTATGTTGGCAATATCTGTTGGCTCTGTATAGGAGGTACCATTGTGCAGTAGCTCAGAGCAAATCTGGGTATTGCCGTGGAGATTCCTTACATAACTATAGAAGGCCTTGTAGTTGTCTTTACTATCTGCTACAATTCTGTTTTCATAGCTAGCTTTGGAGGATGTGATGAGGGATCTCAACTTTTTGTTGAGGCTGATAAGGGAGTTTTTCTAGTCTTGGGACTTTACCATTTTTTGCATCAGTTTCCTCCTTCTGTTGTAGAGTTTGTTTATGGCAGAGGACCACCAGATTGGCTTCCTTTTTTTGGAGGACAGCATCTTGGTTCTATTGGGTATGGTGAGATCCATGCATTTGTGTACATGTTCATACAGTGCACTGGTATATGATTCGGTGGTCATGCAACTGTTCTCCATTTGCATGGGTGTCGTGAAGTTAGCCACCTCTGCTTTTAGGAGCCCAAACTTAGCTTTGGAGAAGTTTTTCATGGTGGTTTCCTTTGCAGGAGTGGGTGGGAAGGATGTGGATATCCAAGGTGATTAGCTTGTGGTCGGATCTAATCAGGGAGGAGTTGACTACTGCTGTAGAACAGCGGTCGCCCATGTTGGTAATGACCAGGTCAAGGATACTGCTACCTCTACAAGCTGGTCCAGGGCATTGGAATTAATGAATTCCAGGAAATGTTTGGCAAGTGTATTGGTACATGAGTAGCTTTCAAAGTTAACTTGAGACCTGTTACTGTAACCAACATTCTGTCCTCCTAAGGAAATTGTACTCTGAATGATGTTGATATGTAATTATTCTGTGTGATTTTAATAGATACCTGTTACTATTTTTTTCCCATTTCTAGTATTACTGTGTAACTACTCTTGCTATTGTATGTTGTCATACTTAATTGTGGAGCTTTTCTCCCTGGGCCTCCGCTGAAAAAGGGCTCTCTCTTAGTCGGGCAAATCCGGTCAACAAATGTCAAATAAATAATATGTCTACAGTACTAATTTTATTATTCTTCCAGTGATCTTTACTGAAATGCTTGCGTGATTTTCTTTTTTGAACTTGTATCTACTAGAAAACAGTAATGAATACTTCTTTGTATAGACTAATTGGATGATGTGTATTCTGCATCTTACTATATGTATACTATTGTATCTAATTACTGTATTTTGCTTATAATTCTGTGGAGCTTTTCTCTCCAGGCCTACGCTGAAAAAGGGCTTCTGGTCCATTCGGACTTTCCCAGTAAACAAATGTAAAAATAAATAAATAAATAATATGTTCATAGACACATACTAGGCTACTGCTGCATGAGGACCTTTAGAACCTAGATATACATTCCCATGATGTTATTATCCCTTAATATTTTAAGTGAGAATAACTTGAAGACAAGCAGAACATTTACATGTTGCCCCTATCCATGAGAGGCATGGGTATTAAACCATTGGTGAATTTGCAGTTACCCATCCATTAATCCACGTTATGTCTGAATAGTGGAATAGAAGTACTTTACTTTATGTGGAGAGGAAGATGATTCCAAAGAAGTGGTATTTGCTGTCATGCATCTCTATCCCTCCAACATGTTCTTTTTATGTTGCAAAAAAGATTGAGATCTCTTCAGTGGGCACTTATGCTGCCATTGTACTTGCAAATGTGCAGTCGATCTGACTGGATAGGATCTGCTGAGGCTCTGTACCTGAGGCAGAGATTATACCTCAGTGGGCTACATGGCATTGAGAAGAGGGACATGGCTTTTAGATGGTCTGTATAGTTTTTCAGATTAAGGCCCTTGATTTTTTTAAGAAAGCATTGGGGGCATTCAAGTTGTGTAAAATGTTTGAACAGGGTACATACTGAATGGGCCATTATACCCAATGATCAGCCTGATGACTGCAGAATATAGTGAACTAATCAGATAACTGGACTTGGACTCCATATCCTTAGTATTAAGCTATGCAATGAAAAAGAACTTTCTTACAATAACAGATATGTGGTGATCAAAGGACAGTTCATTGTCTACATAGGTTCCTAGTTCCTAACTAATGGATAGATTTTCATGGGTGTGTTGTCATTCTGATAGTTACAAGGAATTTCTTGCTTGCTAAAGGATGCTATTATACATTTCTTGGCATTTAGTTTTAATTCATGTTTTTGGTGACTTTGAGGAAGGCCCTCTTAGGGGATCTTGGTGTCTTCTGGAGAGTTTGTGATGACATAAAGTTTATAGTCATCTGCAGACTTGGTCAGTCATAAACCCTTAACATTTACATTAACCTCATAAAATGCCAAAGAGGAGTTGTCTAAGGACTGAACCCTGTGGTACCCCACTAGCAGCAAGTCTTTTTGAGGAGGAAAAGCAGCCCGCTCTAATTTCCTGCATTCTGTTTGTGAGAGTTTGATGTTCACTAAATTACATAGGGATCAACATTTAGTTGGGATAGTCCATCTATGAAACCTGAGTTTGGAATGGTGTCAAACTTCTTTGTGAGGTCTAAATAAGCAGTGTGTACTGATGCTTCTTCATCCATTTCTTCAATCAACTTCTCAAGGAAGTCCACCAGATTAAGTAGGCAGAATCTTAGCCCTTGACAGGTCTGACCCGATGTAGGTCAGGAGTTTGTAGGTTACCTAAAAACTTATTATGAGTTCCATAATGATCATTTCCATTGCCTTACAGATTAGGCTTCTCAGACCTATGGGTCTATAATTTCCCAGGTATGCTGACATCTACCTTTGTGCAAGGACAGGACAGTTGCTGTCCTTCATTCATCTGGCACAAAGCCTGTTTGGAGGATGACATCAGGGGGTCTGACTGATCCTTTTTCAGGTTAGTCAATATATTATCCGGCCCCATAAAATCAGTGTTCTTGGTCTTGGTCTTACAATGTGCCTTGAGGACTTGTACATGGAAGATATGAGAGATGGTGTAGACATCAGTATTTGATCTTGGAATGCAAGAGTGGGAAGGGGGTGAAGTTAGAGCTAAATTTATCTGCTAGTAGATTTGCTATGTCTTCTGGGTATGAGTATGTGATATAATTTATGATTGACTCTTTGGACGACTGGGCATTGTTACCATGGTTTCTAATATAGTTAAAGATGGTTTTAGGTTGTCCTTTCCTGAGTGGTGAATTTTACATCATATCTGGCTTTGGTTGATATGACTAGGGTCCAAAGTTTCCTATTAATTTTAGCAAGAGTTTTTTTTTTTTTTGAATCTTGAGAATTACATTCATTTTTACATGCACATTTTTTTCTGTTATTATAGAGCCTGTTAATATCTGGATTCCACCATAGGCATTTAGTTTTGAATTTGGCATTAAACTTACTTCAGAGGAGACAGATGCACCTATACATCTAATCAGATGTGCACAGAATTTGGCAGTAAGTGATTCCACATAAGCAGTAAAGTAAAGCAGTTGGAAGGGGATGTTGAATTTAGCCAGGTCAGGGGATGTTGAATTTAGCCAGGTCAGAGGATGCTGAATTTATCCAGGTCAGGGGATGTTGAATTTAGCTAGGTAAGGGGATGCTGAATTTAGCCAGGTCATCACTCAGTTTCAGTAGATTAACCTAGGAATAGTTTTTAAATGCCAAAGTACTGGACAATGCTTCTATCTTTAGTTTTAAGTGAATGTGACAGATCTGTGGTTTAATTTGATCAGGAAGGACAGAGTTACAACTGGTAGACAACACAGCTGTCCCATATTGGGATGGACAAAGTCCAAGATTTTATTGCCTCTGGTTGAGGTGCAGACTAACTTGTCCGGAGAGTTTGTATTGACAAAGTCCAGAAATCTCTTGGCATACATGTTAGAGGATGTATACATCTCCTAGTTAATGCAGGGATAGTTGAATTCCCATAGGAGAATTATATCTGGCTTAATGCATAGGGGCTCTATAGCAGTTTGGCAGGGGTTATGGGCTGATGGGGACACAGAGGGGGGTCTGATAGTTAGCCACGATGTGATAAGGGGTCTTATTAATGGTAAGTTGAGCCTGGCGGAGTTTTGTATCATTATCTTGCCATCTGTAAGTGAAATGATTTTTTTAGAAATATGGAGACACCACCACCTTTACTGCCTTCATCTAGAGTGGTGGTCCTGAATGTATGATAGGATTTGAAACCCTGCTCTGATGGGATACTTTCAATGGTATTGAACTAGGTCACTGTAACAGTGCATATACAAAAAAACACACCAAAGCAAGCCACTCCTAGAGAAAATGGTTCACTCAAAAATCCACAGAATTTAAACCAAACAAACAGAAGAATGAATGAAATCAATGCACGGATCAGTCTCAAAAATAAAGGACGAGCTTTCCGTTAAAATAAAACTTTAATGAAATAGGTGAGCACATTCGTAATGTTACACATCGCTTCATCAGACCAATTACAAAGTAACAAAATAGCATCCTATAAAAACACAATGTAACCAATCAAATCACATTAATGTAAAATGACCTAACCAATCAATCCAAGCTCCATTCAACAGGTTAAATTAGCAATGTGCTATTAGTAATAGTAAAAAGTTGTACAAAGAATAAACATCAGCGTATATGTCTTAATTTTAAAAATGTTTTTAAATACACTATCATTCAGCCCGCTTTCCCGTCTCTGTCTACATGCATTCTGATGATCCATTTGGCTTCAACTGATTCAGTATAAGTTGTTAAATCGCCTTTGCATGCACACTCATTAATAACATCCACTACCATAAACTTAAATCTATGGGCATTTTCTTTTTCCATAATGTGTTTAGCTAACGTCTAGGCTTCATGCCAATGATAGTGATTTCAATAATGAACTTTCCAACTTAAGAACTAGATTTAACAACAGAGGTTACAGTGATAAAGATCTCACAACTAGTTTGAATCAGGTTATTTCTTTAAGGGAAGGTCTAGCTAAACCTTATTTTTATGTAAGGGTTGATGCCAACAGAGCCACCAATCACAATAGGAGCAAAAACAATGTGGTAGGGATATCATTACATTTTACTAGTCATTGTAATGGCATTTTGGATGTTATCAATCAAAATTGGCCATTATTAACACTGGAGCCTATGATTAGTGGATTTGTAGGTGATTATCCTAGGTTTTGGTTTAAAAACAAGAAGAATGTTCATAGGATGTTATGTCATCAGAAAACACTGGATGTTGATAGAACACATACATTCATTGGTACGAGACCATGTTTTTCATGTACTGCTTTTTACTATCACCTATAGCACATTTTGTTGATTTAACTTGTTAAATGGAGCTTGGTTTGATTGGTTAGGTAATATTACATTCATGTGATTTGATTGGTTACATTGTGTTTTTATAGGTTGCTATTTGGTTACTTTGTAATTGTTCTGATGAAGCGATGTGTAACATTGCAATAGTACTTACCTATTTCATTAAAGCTTTATTTTAATGGAAAGTTCATCCTTTAGTTTTGAGGCTGGACCATTAATTGGTTTCACCCGTTCTTCTGTTTGTTTGGTTTAAATGCATATATCAATGTTTTCCAGGGTAAGGAGTGTTTGTAGGGAGTGGAGTGTTTTATTAAGGCTCCAAGCATTGAGCAGCAATACCTTTATTTTTTTTCTGGATTCTGTTTTGTTATGTTGTAAGGTTTTGAGGACTGGCATTATCTAAAAAAGGCACTTCTGGGGGGGGGCAAGGTTTTAGCCAATATACACAAGCCTTGGATGGATAGGTGCAGGCCATCACTGGCAAAGTAGATAGGACTGCCTGTCATCTCCTTCTAGACTGAAGTCTATTAGCCCACCTTTGAATGACACCAGAAGCTAAGCCAATCACTGAAGTCAATAATCTTTTTCTCCTACTTCACACCATTCATGGTGATGGCAAAATGCTGCTCAAGGCTAAGTTTATTCCTGCCTCAGACACATATTTCAAAAGCTACATCATATCGATCTTCAGATAGTCTAGGGAGGTACATCTGAAGTCATTTATACCCACATGTACTATGACTGTATCATATGCACACTTGTGATGCAAAGACATGAATGCCTGATTGACATGTTGAATCCTGGCACCTAAAAGGTAACTGACCATGTCCCATTTCTTGCATATCTTGGGGAGTCATGTATCAGTGTGTCTCACCTATAACTTGTATGTTGGATTGTGTGGAGGTTTGCCTAATGGGTTTTTGAATTGAGGCACCATATCTCTTAGATGTATGTTTCATTGTGGGTGCTGCCTGTGTTGTGTTTATGAGGTTGCTGAGGGCGTGTGTTTCTTACATTACATTTAGGAGGCCTTTTTGATGTAGATATGTTACTCTTAAGAGCATCAGTGTATGTAAGGCTATGTTCTTGGTCTGATCTGTTTGTGATAGGTTTAATGTGGTGTTGTGTGCTGCTGACAACCTAATTGTTATCTGTATTATCTTCATGTAAGAGTTTTGCCTCCAATGCCATGAAATAACTATATCTGTAGTACTCTGTGTCAGTCTAAGTAAAAGTTTTGTTGTCAGTAAACATGAGACAATTGCTGCATTGCTACATAATTTGAACATGTAAAAAACTTGTCACAAATATTCAAATCTCAATGTTTTAACACCGAATTTAAACTAAAAACAAAAGAAACCGACAAGTAAAATTCTAAAATAAAGGTGAAAGGAAGCTCCAAACCACTCAGAAATTTAATAAAACAGCTGTTGTCTGAAGAACTCCAGCCACTTGACTGGACAAAAGCGCTTCACAGTACTGTGTTCCTCATTCCTCATTTGTTTTATTAAATTTCTGAGTGGTCTGGAGCTTCCTTTCGCCTTTATTTTAGAAATTAACACTGAATTTGTTATGCAAATGCAGCTCTCTAACTCTGACAGTTTATAGTTTCACCCTAAATTTACTGTATAGGAATTTTTGAGCCCTTTCTGAAGGAAATAGCTGATGTGTTTTTATATTCATGCCAGCATAAGTTTCTCGATACCAAAAGGAGGTTTTACTTTCACTCACATAAATACCGTATGATCTACATTCATGTCAAAAGTTTTGCTATCTTCAGTCATGACAAAGCATCATAAAATACACTGAGCATAGAATGAAATACTAAACCAAATGAGTTAAAGAAGAAATGTTACCTAAAAAAGAAAATGCCACACAGCCATATTATTGAGAATATAATATACATGTTGCAGTTTAAAGCAATGTGGTGCATGTAAATTCCCATAAAAATTAATAATAATAATAATCCAGTAATGCAGTAAACACAGACATGTTTTTAGTGGGCATATGAAGCTTGAAAAGTATTTCAGATTCATGTTAGTTATTCTACCCTGTATTCTATATAATCACTAATATGCTTTCGGACCACTACAAACATATAACACATTCGAAATTCAATAGAACTGTGGACAACATAGTCAGCAGTTCGAAGAACATCCGGGCATACCTTTATACTTTTTTTTTTCAGGCAGCATTAGCTTTGCAATGAAGTTTCATTAAAAGAAAAAGTGGAACTTACCGACTGCAAATGGTGATAACATGCTTAGGGTATATATGGCACTCAAGTTGTGTCTGAATTCCTTCTTTCCTTTCCTTCTGTTGTCGAAGGTTCTGACCATTACTTCCTGTTTTTACTAGCATATGCAGTTTATTTTCCTTTCACCTTCACCTTTCACATCCCCTGCTCCCCATGCCTCTGTGAAATACTTAAGCAATAACCGATGACGTGGTGTGGTATATTGAAGATTTACCCACGGTTGGCATGGTTTAATCACAAGGGTGAAGCCTGAGTGATTAAGTAAAGCCAACCATGGGTAAATTTCAATATACCACAACCACAGAGTCAGTTATTGTTATTATACAATGACATTATTTAAGAAATAAAATACTTACTTGTCTTAAATAATGTCTTTGTATAACGACACATTACTGTTCTTCCGCTGGTGGTGGTATACTGCTTCCTTGTGTTGATGTACTACACATGCATATGGGACTTGCATTCCTGCACATGCCCAGTACATCAATGCTTTGGAATGGAAGCAACAGAGAAAATAAAGTCTTTGTTGCTCGTTTTTTCTTTTCTTTTTTTTTATTTATTAAAAGAAAAGGTTCTGGACACATTATGCCAACGGAGAAAAGTCCTGGCGACTGGACCTTTTTCCTTTGGTATATTGCGGGATTTACAATGGGCACGCTGGCCAATCAGCATACAAGTTTTGTAATGTTAATGGGGGCTCATTGTATAATTCTTTGTTTATACTTCTTGCTTATTTACATATATCTATGCCTGAATATTTCATCTAATTTTGCAAATGAAACATTTGTTTATTGTTATTTTATATGTAACACAAAAATGTAGGAACTGTCTATGCACTTGGTTAGTTATTGTAATTTATGTCCTTGTGTCTAGTGATTACTTTTTTTTTTAATATCCTCCATGACCACCAAATCCTGATGTTGTGATTACAGCCACTTTTCCAATCCCTGAGGAAACAGGTTGTCAGGGTAAGCCTGGCACATGGGCAAATATGAAGAATCTTTTGCCCAAACCATACCTCCGAGCCTTCTGATGCCTTCTGTGAGCTCGTGCAGATATGAAGACTTGCTACTCTTTCTTCTCTGCAGGCATGTGCAGCCCTGAATATACACAATGAAACTGTGTGAATGCAGCTTGGCAGAGACGATCGATCATCCCCATGTCATGTCATACATTTTTCTCATTCATCGTATGTGAAGGTATTACAGTCGGCGAGACTGCCTCCTTACTCCCAGAACTGGCAAGCTGATATCAACCATTCACTCTCACCATCTCTTCTCCAGTGATACCATATTTAGTTAACAAAATATAAATAAACAGATGCAAGCTTTAGGGCAAGAATATTAATATACCACAGCTTTCTATTTCATACGTTTATGTAATTTCTGGCCCCAAGGTTAACATTTGCCTTCTTATAATGGCCACGTCTTCATAAACATATCAGCCCTATCTCTTCATTGACAGGTGCTCACAGCGAATCAGAAGGGATGTAGCCCCCTACCCAGACAGCAACTGGTATGAAAGCTAGCAGCTAAGGTGTTGCATAGAAAAGACAATAAGTCTGAACTTCCTGTGATCGACAACCAACATTTTTTTCTTCTTTTTCCATCTGGTCTCTTCTATAGTACAATGCAAATATGCAGAAGGACAGAGACACTGTCTGATGTCCCCAAACTCCTTCCTCTCTAGTACTCATATGGGTGACACTATCTCCAGACCTCTACTTAAAATCATAGACATCCCTCTCAATTGTTTCTTTTAAAAGGACATGTCAATTTTTAGCTCACAATTGTGTTCAGTCATTAATAAAATGGGATGTTGTTTTGAGAAGTGGTAATCTAAAAGTATTAGTCCCTAGTTTGGGACATTTTCCCCTAATTATTTGATTTGTCCCTAATTCTGGAGGTAGAATTTGACAGCTATGGAGACAGCTGTCCATTGAATATTCATTTCAGTTCTTACTGAAGAGTACTGCTGGGGTCTCATCTGGGGTCTCATCCTTGAGCTGACACTACAGGTACAGATAAATATAAAATATTTATACCATCACTTGTAAGTGTAGTGCCACAGCTAAATATAAAACATTTGCACCATCTGTTCTAGCTGTAACTGTAGCATCACAGCTAAACATAAAACAGTCATACTATCACGTGTATCTGTAACTGTCGTGCCACAGCTAAAAGTAAAATATTCACATCATGTCTACCTGTAACAGGTACCAAGTTGTGAAATGGGAAAATTCTCTCCCTCCTCAGCTGCCCATAACTATAGGAGTCCCACAGGGTTCTGTCTTAGGACCACTACTATTCACAGTCTTCACAAATGACCTCCATACCTCCACATAGTATGCATCTATCATTCAGTATGCAGATGATACTACCTTAATCTGTGCTGCACAAAATATTCCCACCCTCCTGCAAACAACTCAACTAGCATTCTCTGATGTTGAAAACTACCTTACCAAAGCCCAACTTATCCTCAATCCAAGAAAAACTCAGCTTATGATTATAACCAGTTCTAATAAAAATACTGATAACAATCAATTCACTATCTACTCCACAAATGCTACTCCAATCACTTCAGTAGCACAGGCTAAGCTATTGGGAATAACCATAGACTCCCACCTAAAAGTTGATAGTCATCACAATTTAACTATTAAAAAAGTACATGCCAAACTGGAATCACTCTACCGTATCAAACCATTTCTTACCAACAACATAAGATCAGCCATTGCTCGCTCCCAACTTCTATCTACCCTACTCTATGCATCTCCCATTCTGACTAATTGCAACAAAACTGAACTAAGCAAATTGGAAGCCTGCTATAACAGAATTGCCCGCTTTGCTGCAAATCGCTCATATAGAAATCATCACTGTACTGCTTTGAGTCAGCTCCACTGGATTGAACTGCCCAACCTCCTAACCTACAATCAGCTCTGCCTCTGTCATTCTATCTATTACCACCCCAATAGGTGTCCTGCTCTCAAAATCCTAGTACAACATTACACAGCCAAAAGGCCTCTTAGATCATCAAGCAAATTACTACTAGAAGTCACCAACAGCTACATTAGCTTTGAAGACAGGCAGTGGCTAAAAAATGGAACTTTCTCCCCACTTGCATACAAAACACATTGTCCAAAGCCTCCTTTAAAAACCTCATTAGGCAACATCTCAAGCAAAGCTGGCAGTGCCATGACTGCTCCCCAGACTATGAAAGCAGATAAAATACACATACCAGACCTAGAGTACTTGATAACAGTTTTCACTCTTACTCACAAACACTGGCTAATGTACAATGCATGTACCTGTGTACTATGTATGTACCTGTGTACTATGTATGTATTCTACCTATGTTCCAAATTTCTGCTGTACACCACAAATCTATTAATTACCTTTATTTTTAAATTAATATTTTCTTGGTTGTTCTCTCCACTGTAACTATTAATGTGTTGCATACCACCGTAAAAACATGTCTATTGTAATTTGTGTGTATACTGATCATGTCTAAATATCTAAATGTATCTGTAATTTTTCTCTGTGAAGCTTTTCTCCCCGGGCCTCTGCTGAAAAAAGGGCCTTTTCAGCTCAGTCAGACAGCCCCGGTCAACAAATGTAAAATATATAAATAAATAACTGTAGTGTCACAGCTAAATGTAAAACAATTGTGCCATCACATGTAGCTATAACTGTAGTGTCACAGCTAAACATAAAACGTGTACTATCACATGTAGCTGTAACTGCAGCATTGCAGCTAAACATAAAACATCCATACCATCATGTGTAGCTGTAACTGACTGTAGTGTCACAGCTAAACATAAAACATTTGCACCATCATGTCTAGTTGCAGTTATAGTGTCACAGCTAAATGTAAAACATTCATGCCATCACACCATCACATGAAGTTATAACTGTAGTGTCACAGCTAAACATAAAACATTCATACCATCATGTGTAGCTGTAACTGCAATGTCAAAACTAAACATAAAACTTTCATACCATCACATGTAGCTGTAACTGTAGTATCACAGCTAAAGGTAAAACATGTGTACCATCATGTGTAGATGTAACTGCAGTGTCACAGCTAAATGCAAAACATTTGTACCATCACATGTAGCTGTAACTGCAATGTCACAGCTAAACATAAAACATTCATACCATCACGTGTAGCTGCAACTGTAGTGTCACAGCTAATGTAAAACATTCATACCATTATGTGTAGCTGTAACTGCAATGTCACAACTAAATGTAAAACATTCATACCGTCACATGTAGCTGTAACTGTAGTGTCACAACTAAATGTAAAACATGTGTACCATCATGTGTAGCTGTAACTATAGTATCACAGCTAAATGTAAAACATTCATACCGTCACATGTAGCTGTAACTGTAGTGTCACAGCTAAACGTAAAACATTTATAACATCATGTATAGCTGTAACTGCAATGTCACAGCTAAATGTAAATCATTCATACTGTCACATGTAGCTGTAACTGTAGTGTCACAGCTAAACATAACATGTATTAATCTGTCAGGAATATTTGGCATTTTCTGTGCTGCACACGTATAACTGGAGGTGTATAATAATGCAGTTTAAAACATTCCATTTAGTCTTCATGTATGAAGTCCAGTAGCTGAGCCACATCTTAACACTTGCTGTTCTGTAAGTGAGGTATGGCAATTAGAATCTTCACATTAGTGATACCAATTTACAAATTTTGATTCATACCTCTGCAACTGTGCCTACACATACTCATTTATATAAACCCCATTTAGTAGTTAATACTCTTATTTAGTCATTACAAAAAGCGTGCCATTTCATGTTTCATAAATGTCATCAGTGCTGCATATGACTTGTATAATTCAGTGACAATCCATGACTATACGCGGGTATATCAGGAGTTACCCATGGTTGGATACTTACCTTTCTTCAATAATGCACAAGTAAAAGAAAACTTGAATCTCCTTCCATATTGCCTTCCCTGTACTTATGTACTCCACAAGCGTTTGACAGTTATGATCTCATGCTTGTACAGTACATCAGTGTAGGAGAAGTTGTGGCGAAAACAGAATCTCCATTGGTGTTTTCTTTTTAACAATTAAAAAAAAAAAAAAAAAGAGTTTCTGAGGGACAGTGCAAACATGTAAGGAAAATCAGGTAGGTTTCTGTTTATTTAGTTTTGCAGAATGTACCTGATTTTTCTTATATTTTGCTCTGTCCCTCAGCATATTCCAGTAGAAAGTCTGGCTGTTCAATGGTACTTCAGAGGTCAGACCTTCTTCTGTTGGTATATGTTCAATTTACAACAGGCATGCTAGTTGGGCTGTCCAATCAGCATGCACGATTTTGAAAAGGAATGAGACTTTATTGTATGGCATGATTGATTATGAAAAGTAGTCATCTGATCGGTTTGGTAATCAGTAACACACCACTTTTTACATTAAAGGCATATACCTAACCTCTGCAGTAATGTAAACTTTTTTGAGAACAGCAACCCTAGTCAGCTCTCATTTTATATAGTTTGCTATTACACTTGCAGTGAAAACAGTTTCAAGTTGTATGCTATACAACACTTTCTATAAAAATTGTTACAAGCTCCAAACTAATCACACATGCTGACTTGTTTATAGTACATTTTGTATTTCCTTTCACATGGTACTGTTTGTCTCAAATCACTTACTTAAGTCCTAAATATTCAGTGTATATGAAATAAAAACTTTGTTGGGTTCGGTATTGGCCCTGACATCCCAGAGATGTTTGATGATTCTCTGCAGGACCAAAATCAGAGAAATATGGATCTTCCAAATACAAACAGACCGAAGCATGTGATTTGTTAGCCTTCCCAACTTCTGGACTTTTCTACTACTCTGAACTCTAGAACAGTCCATGATAAAGCCTCATCTGAGACTCAGGTTTCACTATAAGGAAAAAAATGGATTTGAACCATAATTCTGACAGCAAACTTGTTCAGTATGTAAGCAATAATGCCTGACAAGGTGTGTGTTAAACAATCAATAACTTTAGCCTGTTGAAAAGCTCAGCCAATCACAGGGCCAGTTAGCTGTGCTAATACAGCTTGACTTAGCAGGAGCTGATGAATAGAATAGCAAAATTATCTAAAATAAGCACTTTTGTAGAAGGAAAAGAGCCCCCACTTACATTTCCCATGTGTGTAACTCCAACCCCATGCACTGCCTTCTACTTACATTTATTGTCTAAAATTACACTAGAACAGAGAAACAGGAGCAGTTCAGTCTAGTTTTGTTAATTTGCTATAAAGATCTATTCTTCCTTTCATTTTTTTGTGACAGCACTCATTGTAATGGGACACTGTAGTTAGGAACAGTAAACAAGTGGAACACCTGATGAGAGAAACTTAACCAAGAATCTCTTGAAGAGTTGTCCCGCTACAAAATAGTTTGCTGCTCTTTCCCTGTACGTTTTTGCTCTGTATATTGTCATTTGTTTCCACAGCAATATAGTAATTTATTTTAGAGGAGGCTCAAGATAGCCATTCCTTACTCAGTCCATTCCTTTGGAGAATATTTTATCAATGGTGCACTGTCCATTCCCAAAGTTCTGCTTCCTGCGTCTTGTTCTGTTCCACAGTTGTGCAGTGCTGCTCAGTTGTTAAACATCAGCACCATGCAATATATTTTTTTGAAATGATGAAACAATGACCTACTCAAAACTCTTGTCTCCCATCTGACTCCTTATTTTGGTGATTATATAATTAATGCTTCAAACGTTGTTGTAGTATATGTGTTGTTATTTATTTCCTGACTGTCTTTACCAGTTTCATGTTACTGTTATGCTACAGTGCTCAGTACCACTTTTTTTCTCATGTTTATCCAGAGAACTTTTCTCTGTATTTCAGTTGTTTCTTCCACAGTAATATGCCAAGTTACAATGATTATTTTATGTTATTGTCATGTTCACAAATTTTAATTTCTGTAACATTACAGCTTATGAAAAAATATTTGCCTAAACCACATGTGGATTTAAAATTAAATGTAGCACTTATAAGTCTAAATGAACATAAAATGGGCTATTAATTGTATTATGCAAGCATACATTCTAAGACATATTTGTCAATACCATTGTTTGCTTACATTTTTCTATTCCATACAACAGCATTTAATTTTGGCTTTGCTAATATGTAAAATATTTTGCTAGAGAATGTAAATATTATAGTTGGGATTAGACGTACTGCAAGTATCGTGTTCATGAGGTATTAGCAAGGAATCTTATTTATTTATTTTATTTAAATTCATTCGTAGATTCAGAGGTAGGTGCTAGACTAGCTGTCTTGTGGGCCATTTTAAGCCTAGCCAGTTTCCCTTTTCCTGCTCAAAATAACCTATCCCATTTGGTTATAGATTAGCCTTCCCCATCTCATGGTAGATACTTATATATTACCCCTAATGAGAATAACTGGGATCATACAATAGATACTTTGGGGGGATCCATTCACTGGCCAAGTGGCCCTTTCCACATATAAATCAGGCCTCAGTTAAGGCAGCATACAAAGAATAACAGGCAGCAGTTACAAACTGGAGCAAAGCAACAGTACAATATATAAAATACAATATAACAATATGATGAAAAAAAAACACAATAGAAGTTTGTAAAATACTTCAAAAAAAGAAAATAGTTAAAGATGTTTGTAAAAAGAGTTAAATGCAAAGACATTACACTACAAAGCCGCACGACTTGCACCTGAAATAACGCACTTCACATGATAAAAATCCTTTCAAGACTGTTATATTGCATCCACATCACATTGTAAAAAGCAAAATATAAGGACGGAGAATGTAAACAATAGGAGTGAGATACAGCAGAGGTAAGAGAAGGGATACATGTTATGCAATCTAATATGTTAAAGACAAGTCAGGAGTGTCTGGGTGAGCAATAAAAAGAAAACGTTAGTTTCGATAGTAAAGAATGCTATAGGCACATAAGGGAACTACACATCTATGCTGAAAACTGTACTAGGAGTTTAGTCTAGTCAAGGTTTTAGGCTTGCAAAAGTGGAGAAATTTCTAGTCTGCTTCTCTAAATAAAATACATCTAGTACCTTTATGAAGGTGTTCTTTAAGTTTTGTTGTGGAAACAGGGTATTGTGTCTCACCTCTCAGTTCTTTGAGCATATGGTTCTTATTTGCATGGAATGACTTTACAGAAGAATTTTCACAATTTGTATTTTGTGAATTGTTCTTAGGATCATAGGTGTTTACCAGGCTAATGATGACAAGGACATTTTTACGCCTAGCCATACATCCCAAATCTCTGACAAGTTCTGGCACTCTTAATAGTGTAAGCAGGGGCTTGAGAGATGAACCATTTACAAGCAGCAGGGGCCGTGGGGATGAACCATTTATAAGCAGGGTCCTTGGAGATGAACCATTTACAAGCAGGGGCCTTGGAGATGAACCATTTACAAGCAGGGGCCTTGGAGATGAACCATTTACAAGCAGGGGCCTTGGAGATGAACCATTTACAAGCAGGTGCCTTGGAGATGAACCATTTACAAGCAGGGGCCTTGGAGATGAACCATTTACAAGCAGGGCCTTGGAGATGAACCATTTACAAGCAGGGGCCTTGGAGATAAACCATTTACAAGCAGGGGCCTTGGAGATGAACCATTTACAAGCAGGGGCCTTGGAGATGAACCATTTACAAGCTTGGAGATGAACCATTTACAAGCAGGGGCCTTGGAGATGAACCATTTACAAGTAGGGGCCTTGGAGATGAGCCATTTACAAGCAGGGGCCTTGGAGATGAACCATTTACAAGCAGGGGCCTTGGAGATGAACCATTTAAAAGCAGGGGCCTTGGAGATGAACCATTTACAAGCAGGGGCCTTGGAGATGAACCATTTACAAGCAGGGGCCTTGGAGATGAACCATTTACAAGCAGGGGCCTTGGAGATTAACCATTTACAAGCAGGGGCCTTGGAGATGAACCATTTACAGCCTGCAAGTGTCCATTAGAGACACAGGTGCCAAACCAGGGATGAATTTGCTGTTCCCCATGCAATTGTACAGGTTACACTTGAATTGAGTTAGGGAGGAACTCGGCTTCACGGGGATGTGAAGCCTGTCCCCAAGAAGGGGTAGTCTCTGGGATACATACCTGCCTCTCTAGCAGGTCCTATTTATATCACAGACAAATGTAAGTCTTTAGAATGAGTAAACTATCCACAGCTAGAGAGGTTTGGCTTTAATGGCCTGAAATTGCCCATAAATAGACTTAAAAATGAAAGTAAAAGAAAAAGCCATTCAGAATTGCTATTTAGCTGAAGCACCTGATATCCTTAAAGGGTGATTTGCATATATCCCATGAGGCATCTGATGCAAGAGGTTAAGGTATCACACAGTTAGAAGTCTAGCTTTCCTAGTTTTTTCTTTTTGTGTTTTTTAACCAGTTGGTTATCTGTGTGACCTTTTTACTCTTTGTTTTAGAATGAGTAATTCTGATGCTGTTTGTTTTGTAGATATGTAGGAGGTCCAATAGGGTGAGGTCTGACAATGCTTTTTATGCCAAACATAGATCTTAGCTCAACAGTCTGTAGGGGACAGAATACAGAGATAGGGCTTTGATGCAGTCTACCTAGAACATGTTTTATGCTCTGTATTCTTTTATTGAGGGATCTCTATGGATGTTACATTTGTTGTATGTGCCTGGTTAGGCACATACCAAATGGAGTATTGTACTCATTGACAGATAAATGCTAAATGGAGTGGAACAATGACTCCCTTGGACCTATGTGCCATACCTTTGTTTATAAGTTGCACAACATAGAATTATGTCCTCACTACTGTAAAAAAGTGATGGTCAATGGATAGATTACTGTCTATGTGTGTCCCCACGTCCCTGACTACTGGGTTGACTCTTGGGGTGTGTTCTCAATATGATAGTTACCAGGGGAGGATGACTTCCAGAAGAATACTGTTAAGCATCTTTTGGCATTTAGTTTTAGTCCATGACTCTGATACAGGTTATTTGTCTGTGTCAGCCCTTCCTGTAGAACATTAGTGTTGGTGGGGGATTTGATGGCTGTTCTTAATTTGCAATCATCTGTAAATTTAGTCAGCCAGAGGCCCTTGACATTGGCCTTGACTTCAGACAAATACATACCTTAAAAGAGTGGTCCCAGTACTGATCCCTGAGGGGTCTGCTTGTGACTGGCCTTTTTATAGAGGTGGACTCCCCAGTTTTAACTCCCTGGGTTCTGTTTGTGAGTCTAATTAAAAACTGTGATCAAATTAAAGAATATAGTGTGCTGTATTTTTTCTAAGGCAGTAATCTAGGTATCATGCATGAAATTTATTAGAAAGAGGGGTAGTTGTAATTTAACATTTTAAAAAGTGAGAAAAGAAAAAGAAATGTTGATCTGGCAGGGATGAGAAGCTAGTTGACACTCTGTAAGGATATAAAATTGTGTTTTTTGTTAGGAGAAAGGGAGAAAGTGTGATGTAGAGGCAAATTCTCTTCAAGGTGCTCTACAAGATTTTTGAACCCATTTGACAGTTTAAGGTAATAAGTCTGAGTCCATACTCAAGCCTTAAAATAAGTATTCCTTTGACCAGTGCATTCCTGACTTCAAGAGTCAGGTCTTTGGAGAATAAGAAACACTGCTTACGTTGTTTGAGAACTTCACCAACTATATATTCGGTGTGACAGAAGAAGAAGAGGGAGGGAGCAAGATGTACTCATAGGTATCAAAAATAGGACTACCATGGAATTTTGTTGTCGTGGTCGAATATGTTGGTTGTTGGGGCAAACCTGAGAATATTTGTGGAAAAGCTGCTTGTCATTCTAATGGTCTTATTACCAATGAGAGAGGAAATAATGTAAGAAAATATGTGAACAAGTAAGTTACTGTAAAAAGCCAAGCTATAAGTAAATCTATGTAATAGTATGCTTTTATTCCCCGACCTTATTGGGCTGCTCAAAATTATTTATTTATTTTATTTATTTATTTCCAGTTTGATTACCGGCGAAGTCCACTGGGCCCAGCGAGCTCGTTTTCAGTGGAGGCCTGGGGAGAAATGCTCCATGAAACAGACTACAGTAAAGATAGCAGTCCAGTAAAAATAAAAGTACAAGTACAAATACATATCAAATAATACAAAACGTGAGCAATATTGCCCATAGTGGAAAAATATCTTGCCGATACATTTTAACAAATTCACACAGTTAAAGTCAAAAGTCAAAAACTATTTACAATATTTACAGAATGTGAGTAGTAAATTAATAACTACTGGTGCTGGAAGGTTTTCTACATAATTACTGTTGACTAGTTGTGACAATATTCCTGACCTATGCAGTATAAGCAGCAAAATGCCAAAATAAGGAACAAAAATCTAAGTCCTAATGTCACTTATAAGTATTTTGCCACATGATTAATCACAGTAGAAAGGGCAAAAAAAAATCTTAATTTGTTTAGAAGGTAATTCTGCGGTGTATATACAAACTTACTTTTAACCAGTTGTGTGAGCTTTTTACTCTTTATTTTAGAAACAAGAAGTTAAAAAGTGCTTTAGCCCAACATGTTTCTGAATGTGGGGGAAACATAGTTTTAAATTTTTTGCACTTGAAATCCTTGCCAATAAACACAAGAGGAGGTGATTTCAGGAATCTTACTGAGAGAAAAGAACAAGAATGGATAGTACACCTGAATGCCGATAAGTTGTCTGGTATCAATGAGCGTGTCTCTTTAAAACCTGTCCTGAAGTCTCGACCACTTTTACATTGATTCTTCTATAAATTTATTTTTTATATGTTATAGAATTTATTAATTAATTTGTAGTGGTTATATTTTTGTTTGCGTTATTATATATGGATTTTTTTATTTTAATACTTATAGTGATTTGACTTTTTAGACAGCTTGATTGAATGTTTGCTCTGATTGGTTAGGTAAGATTTTAAATATAAGTTAGTAAATGCTTTTTGATAGATCTGAAGTAGCAGTCTAATGACTATGAAAGTGCTTACCATTTTTTATATCATTTTTGTTTTGGGTTATTAAAGTTTCCAACATCGTCAGCTATGGTGTTCACCTAGTTTTTCACTTTTTCCAGTTTCTGAGAGCTCTGGGTTTCACGGCATCTGCCATCCTTATGTTCCCTCTGTCCAAACTCCACATGAGAAAGTTTCAGGGCATCCTGAAGTCAGCTTGACTTCAACATGCACATCCCTTAGACTATGTAGTTCCTCTTCTTCCCTGTCTCAAGAAGGAACTTTACTAGTGGAGCCAGCAGTTGCCTCTAAATCCAGGGACCCCTTTTCATCCCCCTCTTCCCTCTCAGAAACTGTTCACAGACACTTCAGACATGGGATGGGGAGCAGTTTTTGGCTCCCTAAAGGTACAGTGGGTGGGGTTGCCTCTTCAACAGAAGAAGCACATCAATGTCAAACAGATGACAGCTTTTCTGCTGTCTCTTCAGGCTTTGTATCCTCTTTTCTCCTCGGGGCCTCTCAAGGTATTTACAGACAATATCACAGTGATGTGGCATATGAACAAACAGGGGGTGCAAGATCTTACTTTCTTTGCCAGTTGGCACTCCTGGCATGAGATCTTGCTGTCCAGCATCTAGTGACTCTTCAGGCAATTTAAATTCCGTCAGGTCAAAACATTGCGGCAGACACTTTGAGCAGGTCCATAACTCAGTCCCATGAATGAATGCTTCACAGGGATGTGTTTCTGGACATTGTCACCTGAGGGGTACTCCTCAAGTAGATCTGTCTGTCTCCCCTCTGAGCAGACAGCTTCCTCAATTTTATGCCAGATTCGCAGGTTCTCTGATGTGGAAGGAGGGCACCCTCTCTTTTTCTTGGAAGGGGATGTTTCTTTAGGCATTTCCTCCCCTTCCTCTCATTATAAAAGTTCTGTTCAAAATTCAACAGGGCACTCCCAAATTAATGTTGGTGACTTCCTTTTTGTCAAGTCTGCATTGTTTCTCTCTTCTTCTGCATTTAGCCAAAGGCAATCATCACAAGTTACCTCACAGGGTGGACATAATCACACAAAACAAGGGATCTCTCATCCATCCCCACTCTTCAACTGACACTATGGGTGATAGGATTTTGATTCCACATAGATACCTTTTTCTGACGACATGCTTACGGTCCTGCAGGAGGCCAGGAAACCCAATACTAGGAAATCCTACTTTTCCAAATGGAAGAGGTTTTCTGTTTGGTGTCTTTCTTGTAACCTGGATCCACTTTCTGTGAACGTTCCTTTGGTTCTTTCCTATCTGTGTGAATTGCTCAATGCTGGTTTGGCCTATTCTTCTGTTAAGGCCCACTTATTCACTGTCTCTGCTTGTCTGTCTTTATCTTTCCCTTTAGCTTCTAGATTTGAAGCTAAATAGGGTAATTAAAGATGTCATTCATCTTATGTCTGTTCATCCCTCCTGGGATCTTAATTATGTTTTGGAGAAGTTGACCCAGGCTCTTTCTGAGCCTGCTGCTTCAGCTACCTTGCAATATTGCTCTTGGAAGACTGATTTTTTTGTTGGCCCTTACTTCTGCCAGACAGGTGTCTGAGTTTCATGTTCTTATGGCTTGTCCTCCTTTTTTGGTGTTTCATAAGGACAGGGTGTCCTTGCGTACTAATTCTTCTTTTATGCCCAAGGTGGTTAATGAGTTTCACTTAATCAGTCTATTCATTTGCCTACTTTTTTCCACTCTCCACAATCTGCCAGTGAGAGGGTGCTGGATACTTTGAATGTACATAGACAACTCCGATTTTATTTGGATAAGACTAAGTCTATTAGAAAATTTGATCAGTTGTTTCTTTTCATCCTAGGTCCCTGGGTTTAGCTGTATCCAAATAAACTATTTCTTCTTGGATCCAAAAGGATTTTTTTGTTATTCTTTTCATGGTAAGAGCCTTCCTTCTATAAAGGCTGAATCTACTAGATCTGTGGCATCTTCTAATGCTTTTTTTCAAGGGGTTGGATATTAACTCTATTCATGAAGCAGCTATCTGGACTTTTTTGCATACTTTTACAGGGCACTACAAGTTGAATGTAGTCTCCATAGCTAGAGCTGGCTTTGCTAGGGCCATGCTTCATGGCTTCCTAGAGGACTTTGCTGGTTCTTCTTTCTCCCATAATTCTTCATGAGCTTTGGCACTTTCCTAATCGTAAGGAATACTGCAACCAGTGAATAGAAGGACATAGAACAGTTGTGTAAATTCTTACCAAAACAGTAGATGGCCTTTCCTTCAATGTTGCAGTATTCACTCACTCACTCCCTCCCTCCTCCTCCTGGATGTACTGGTTACCTCTTGGTTTTCCTTGTAATGGTGTTCCTACTGGGGCTATCAGTTCTGATGATGGTACGTCCAGACGTCTCCTTTATGCTCTATTCTATGCAAGGAGGATACGTGTGATGTACGGCATACCATACAGCAACAGTAGGCTTTTGTATACTGGACAGACATTGGGCTACCTGAGGCAGGGAATTCCAATCATAAGGAATACTACAACACTGAAGGAAAGGACATTTACTGTTATGGTAAGATTCTACACAACTGTACTTTATTTTGGATTTCTGTACCACAAACATTTAACTTGTCACCTTGCAACCTTCTTATAAATGTTGAAAACTGTTTAGCCATTACATTGGAGTTAGTTTCAAAGAGGGGCTGTGAAATCACCTTTAGGGAATGAAATATACCTTCACACTGCCATACTTGATGTGGTAGGCACCATATTAACAGTGTGCTAAAAGCAGAGGCATTGCTAGGGTGGAATGAAGGTAACAGTTGTGGCAGGAGCAACGTCTCAGGAGGTGCAATCAGTAGCTGTTGATGGTATAGTTATGCAGTATTTTATCTTTCATAAGTGGTTTGAGTTAGAGTTTCAAGGAAAAGCCCCCCCCCCCCCCCACACACACACACACAGAAATTTGGGAAGACTTTTTTTGTGGTCTTTAAGTCTTCAACTTTTTTTTTTGAGGGAGGGGCCAAATTCAGAAAAAACATGACCCTCAGTTAAAACACTCTTTTAAGATACAGTGAAAACAAAAACCATGCTAAATTCTTTCTAGTACTAGATTTGGTTTCGCTATACCTCATTAAGTATAAATTGGGTGAGATTCCTTGTGGTCAGACTCCTCATTGTTGAACTCCCGGATCACTGTTTTATATAAGAAGTCACTACCAGTGAAGTGGACACAATTAGTGATAGCATTGTTTAGGGGGTTTTCAATGTTCTCCATATTTGTGTGAATGTGGACTTGGTTTACTTAAGTTTGGTGGTTTTGGAGTTGCCCATGGGTGTGCATTCCCGATAAGTTGAACTTAGTGAATTGAGACCTTTTGAATTGACTTTTGGGGACTCCTGGCTGAAGATATTTATTGCTGCTTGCAGTTCAGTTCAGAAGACTAATGCATCGACGGTTAAGGAAGCAGATGGCCTTGTAACTTCTGCTGATAAGCTTGGGTTCAGGAAGATAACATCAACTAACAAAGTAATTTCCACATAGGAAAGTACACAAATAAATAAAAGAAATGGTAACCTTTTAAAATGTTGTAACCAGATACACTGAGTCCTGAAACATGGAGAGTGAATAGCCAAAAAATGGACTTAAATTTAACAAGTCCAAGATAGCCATTTCTTTTTCCTAGATATGTAAATCTCAAAGTTGCTCTCTATAAGTTTGGAGAGTGGGGGATTCACCCCCCCCCCAACAAAAATGAAGTTTAAAGGAGAAGAGCAATGTCTGAGATTTGTTTTTGTCCTGGAATTTGGGGCTTTTATTCAGCGTGTTGGCACTTGGCATTTCAAGTGCTGACATTTCAGTAGGGAGCCAAAAGAAACACATCCATATTATAGAATGGCCTTTTCTCTTCTGTGGATACCTGACAATGGAAAATATATTTATACCAGTTATTACTTAAAAAGTAATTGAGGATTGGATGTTCTACAACCATGAGATGGGGGGAAATGGTAAAAGAAAGATTTTTTTTTTAAGTATTCATTACTGAGAGGAGTAACTGCTACTTACTATCAGTGATATCACCTAAAAAGTGGACATTAGATGAAGGGATACACTCAGTATCCATGAAAAGGCTAGGGTGGTGGACAAGACACTGGCATTAGAATTAACAGCATCTATGAAAATAAGGGGGGTACTGTATATAGTACATTATGACTAAGCATCTCATTACTGATTAAATCTGGGAAAGCTATATTTGTTGACCATGGTATAGTGCTTTAACCCTGGAAAACATTTTGTTTTTGAATTGTGCATGGAAGAGTCTCTGCAGATGCCAAAATACTTATCTCTAACAACACAAATCTCTTCCATTTAGTTGAAATACTAGAGTCCTACTGTTTGCCGCTGGTCAGTCGATCATCCCTCTTGTTTGACTTTGGGTACTTTCCAATGTGGTTTATAGATATTTAGTTTAGGGGTATGGAGTGTAGCACCCACATCAGTTTTTTTGTATGTTTTACCATATTCAGAGTGTCATTGTTGACCACACAAGGTTTTAGATGATTTAGGTTTGAATAATCACATTTATTACATGAGACATGATTATTTATAGTGGATCAAGAAATATTAATAGAAATATTAATACTAATTAAAAGAAAGCAGTAAGCCAACACCTTATTCTTTTGAAATTTACATAGCTTTCTTTCTTTCTTACAGAGAAATGAACATGTGAAAAAGAGCCCAGAAATACATGCTGCCCCCTTCCCCAAAGAGAGGTGAACCAGCAAAACCACATCACTTCTCTTTCCACCTGCACCACCTCCATTTGGCATAAAAGCCACTTTTTAAACTTAGGTCACCTGGGTCATAGCCAGGACTTTATCCCTGTATGGCACAGAGCTAGTGTTATCATAGCATAGCTTTCTCATAATGGACTGTAGACGTTCATCTTAAATATTTTGTTATTATTAACTGAAATGTCTACACATAGGCAGGTTATGATGAATGATACCACCGAAAGGCATTCTGCTGAACACAACATACCACTTACTTAATTTTAGACATAGATAAGAAAGATATATTGAAAGGCTGGCTACCTTGCAAAGCTATCTTCTTCCCCTGTTTTATGTACGCACATATACAAAAAAAAAACACATGCAATCTTTAGCTTATATCATGCAAACCCTATCCTGCGCATGCACACACACACACACACACACACACACACACACACACACACACACACACACACACACACACACTCACACGCATACACTCACACGCACACACACACGCACACACACACACACACACGCACACTCACACACACACACACACACACACACACACATATATATATATATATATATATATATATATATATATATATATATAGGGTCAATATTAAATAAGCAAATGCTTAAAAAAGCGAATGCTTAAGAAAGCTTACGCTTATTCATCGACCCTAGTTCAGCAAGCGCTGAAAATGCCAAACACTCGGAACAGCGATTTTTTTCCCAGGGAAAAAAATCACTGTTCCACAAAAAAAAAAAAAAAGAAAGACTTAAAACAGTATTTAATGTGGGGTCTTCGCCCTCCACACCTCCCAATGTGGGGGGCTGTTCCTCTTCCACACCCCCCTAACCCCCCTACTTAAATATACCAACTCCGAGGTCACACAACAGTGGAGGAAATAGCAAACTCCCGAAACCGGCCAAGCAATTTTTTTACCTGTGAAAAAATTTGCTGTTCCGGGTGTTCGGCATTTTCAGAGTTTGCTGAAATAGGGTCGATGAATCAGCATTCGCTTATTTAATATAGACCCTATATATATATATATATATATATATATATATATATATATATATATATATATGTATGTATATATATATATGTGTGTGTGTGTGTGTGTATGTATGTATAAACACAATGAACCACTTTAAAGTCGACATCTGTTTTGTCCAATGTGGTTGACAAGTGCGCAACATTGCTACATCACCGTGGTTAGAGAATATGCCCTTTCCTTTGCACTGTGCCTTGCACTGTGGGAGCTCTAAGTTAGAATACAGAAGTTCCCTGGATACAGGCAGGCTTGCCTCTGTGTACTCCAGTCTTATTCATAGATATGACCAGAGCTTTTGAAACTGTGAATCACAAAATTCTTATCACCATGCTAGCCAAACAACTTCAATAAGAATAGTATTAACTGGTTTGACAGTTACATACACAATAGAAAATTCTAGGTTTGCTGCAATAATTCTGACTTCCCAAATGGCCCCTTAAACACAGGTGTTCCACAAGGATCTCCTCTAGGACCATTAATGCTCTCACCATGGGAACCTGCTAAGTCAGTCTGAATTCACCTGTCAAGCTCTTCCAAACGTTTAAGCATGTCATTCAACTTGATACTATTGAATTTTAACATAATTTTCATTAATTCAATACCAGTCTTGTTGAAAAGAGCATGTAATTCATCCAACATTTCACTGTTCTCACTTGCTCCATTTGGGTACCTCCATTGTCTAAGACCTCGCAGAACCTCCTGTAGTTCTATGTTTCTTCCCAAATATGCATTCTCCATTTGAAGTTTTTTGTATGCTAACAAATCTTTCTCAAAACATTTGAGCTTCTCCTCCATGGCAATTTCATGCTGCTTATTGAATATGTCCACTGTATTCCCCGTTTGGAATAAAAATGTATTTTCTTTCCAGCAATTAAAACTTTGGGACACAGTACTATTCCTTACTTCTAGATTTTCTTCATTAATACTGATCTGTCTATCTTGAAAAGACAAACCAGGAGCTGAATCAAGCATGGATAATGGTGAAGACTGGGTGAGAGGATAACCAAGACTGCCAAAAATATTGGCCAAAGTCCCTGGTTTGTCTATTAACACCTTGATTTGTGATGTATGGACTGCCAGTTGCTGGTTTATCTGCTGTAATAATTGCAATATTTCTCCATTGGAGGTGGAAGTCTCCATTCCTCTGGCAAAAACAACAAGCCACAAAAAAAGAAAAAAATACCAAATAATCAGAAGCCAGAAAGAACAGACCAACCACCTTGTGAACCAGTGCTTTCTTCGCCACTAAAGGGACTTCCTCAGAACAATGTAAAACAAACACCCAGCTCTTTTTATACTCCACCCTAATTAAACAATTAAGTCACTAATTGTTAAAACCATCAAAAAAATACATCAAGTAATACATTTAAAAGTACATTTAAAACAGTCAAGACATATTCACAAATTGTAATTAAAAACTGTTCATGCTCTGAGCTGGGAAGCAATTCCTGTAAGACCAAGAAACAGCAAGGGAATTGTTATGGCTAGGCTTGTATAGGCCCTAGGGACAATAGCCTAGTACCAACCTATGAACCTATGAACCTAGTGCAAAAGAGAAACTTAGCCCAGCTTGACAAGAACCTACCATGAATACCAATGCATCCTTGTCTGTTGCTGTCCAGCTGAGAGGCCATTCAGCTTATATGCAATAATCTATTCAATGATGACTGTATGTTTTATAAATCATGCACAGAGAATTCAACAATCTAGTGTTATAAGCCAAAATAAATGTCACACATAACAGCCTTGTGTCTTCTTCATAGAATTTTAGTAATAATAAAAAATAACTTTATGGATATGGAGGGGCATCTTTAATTACAAGAAAATGTAGAAGCATATATTTAATTATGATAGCTATTAATATATATTTATTCATGTATTACTGTTCTGTCTTCAGTCACTGTCACCATTAACTTTTATCACAAGCATTAAACAGTAATTGTTAACATCATCTTTATAGACAAAGATAATTATTATTCAGTCAAGTGAAGAGTCATAAACTCCACTCAAGTGAGAAGACAGAGATATAAAGAAAATGTATAAACCACAAAAGGCATTGTCAATTGTTTTAAGTTACTGACCTTGCCTTGGGGTGCATGGAATGAGCACTGCTACAACATAAACCCTAAACTAAGTATTCATTAAAGGTTTCATTAGAAAATGAAACATATTGCAGGTTAGACAACGAGCACATCATGTTCAGATTTTTTATGGACGTGTCCAGAAACAAATGAAAGTAAAAGAGAATGCGAATCAAAGCTAGCGTTCTTAATACTATGACAGATCATATTTAAAGAATAAAACAAATTAGAACATAGTGTAGAACAAATGTAACTGAAGAAAACAAGGCACAGAAACACGACTGGAAGCATAAAATGTTAAAAGTTTACTGAGGTAAGCGCTTTCACACCAAATATTAGTGCTTCTTCAGACCATATAAAAAACTACATCGGCAAACATTTTTAATATATTCACTCTAGTTCAAAGCAGCCAATAAACATCAGAGAAGGATAAAAACGTATCTACATCTTGTGTAATTTAAAGAGATATCGTGCTTTCAGTACAAGTTTAATATAAACCCTGCCATTTAGACCTGGGTATTTATCAGCTTGCCATAAAATAGTCCAATGCAATTCTCTGCTTTCAGTGAAATTTTTCACATCACCTCCACGTATATTTTCAGAAATAATTTCAACAACTTGAAATCTAAAGCCATGTTCATTTTCATTCTGCATGCAGTGTCTGTCTAAAGCATTTTTGGTGTCACCATTCCTAATACAATACATATGTTCCCTGACTCATTCCATCAGTGACCTGTTTTTCCTACATAGAAACAGTGGTAAACTGTGCATGTCTCCAGATAAATCAAATTCCTGGTTCGACATTACATTTAATTACTTCAATTTCCAGCAATGTGCCAGAAAAAAACCCCACAGACTTCATGAGAAGCAGAACAAAAATAAGAGGCAAAAATCTGGACATTCTGTAAAAATCTGGAGAGTTGAGAGGTAAGCTATATAAGTGAATGAGCAGCCTTAAATTCTCCCTGGTCTATCTTGTCTTCCCCTCCTTGAGGATGGAGGGAACACTTTTTTTTTTTTTTTTTTGCCAGGCTAATAATCTGTTTTAAGTTGCTACCTAGATCTGATGAGCTGCATTTCACAGCCAACATTCATGATAAAAATATCACATCTTTTCTCACTTGAAAGATATTTTTGAAAAGTTTGTGTTAGTATTCTTTGACTCATTTATTAAGACGTAAAACAAAGCGACATCTACATAAAAGAAGTAATATGGCAACAGTTTTAGATTATAGATATAAATACAATAATTTTCCATATCTGCACTGCAGAGTCTTCATTAAGAGGAACACTGAAACATTTTGTCTGCCTCGAAAAGACAGCAGCTGCTTGTTTTAACATGTATCTAATACATTCCACTGAGGCCAGGTGCTAAAATCCTTTTTAATGCTCAAATAGCAGTTATTTCCTTTCTTGTCATGACAGATATCTTCATTCACTCATTTCATAGATTTGTACAGAACACATACTAAATGTCTCATTAATTTATTTATGGGCTTAATCTAGGTTCTGTCTAAGAAACAGCAATACTGTTTGTGAAACCAAGATACATTTATATCAGTATCTATCTAGCTGTCTGTCTGTCTATCTAAATAGCTGTACATGTTTGTGAGTGTGTATGAATGTATTTTATTTTTGATATTATTTTTGCTGTGATTTTTGTCATGTTGGACTTTGTTTAGCTTCATATTTAACCACTCAGGATCACATTTATAGGTCTCCTTTTATATTAAATTCTATATTTTTGCTGTTATGTTAATATTTATACTCCATCTGAATTTGCTATACTGCTTTACACTTAGTACAGATAAATGTGAGCATTTACTAAAATGTGCATTCCCATGAGTTATCATACAAGTATGTGATAAGCCAAATGTTTTTCTTCCATTTGCAGCTTGACTATAAACTTAGTTGTAAAATTAACAAAGTCTGTTTTGTGGCAGTCATTGACTTTTGAAATGGCTGTATTATCAGTTAATACTTAGTTTTAGAGTAACCACTCACAGACCTACACAGACACATGCACACAAAGAATATGCAATACAAACCTATAAATTTATGAATAATCATAATTTAAACATTGAAACACATGAAACTAAACTGCAGTAGAGAAGTTTTAATGCCAAATCTATTTTCATTGTGAGATAGTGTTGCTTTTTTTAGCAGATGTCTATTGGTGTTTGTGCATTGGTTTGTAAAATGTAAAAATAAAATCCAAATAATCATTGTACTAGTAAAGCAGTATGCACACATTAGTGTTTATGGTAAATAGGGTGAACCAGCCAGGTAATGGGACATTGGAATTGTTGCAGGACTCTGGTGCCATATTTTGGTTGTTTGTTCTTCAGTTTGCATTTGAAAGTTGATATCCCACAATTCCATTGAAGTGGGTGAGGTTACATAATTATGTATGCAAATTTTATGTTAATCAGCATACAGATTTGTACCTATTTTTCATGGGCCTTGTCCAGATTTTTGATGATTCCAGGTTGAGTGGTATGGAATACATTTTTCTAGTATCTTAGAGGGGGGGTAGAATGACAATGGGTTGGTAGTTTGTGAGGTCAGTTGAGTTCCCTCCTTTATGTAATGGTATAGTGATGGATGATTTCCACAAAGTAGGAACAGTTGATTCAAGAATTGATCTGTTTATTAGCACAGAGACAGGGTAGGCAATAGAGTCAGAAGCAAGTTTAAGGAAGGTAGGTGGCAATTTGTCTGTGGAGGAAGAACAGGGATTGAGCTTAAGAAGTAAAGATTTAATATAAGAGGTAGAAATGGGCTGAAAGGAGAACTGAGTTGAGGTTTGATTGTTGGGTGCTGTAGGTTGTGAAGTTAAGTTTGGCTTAGTGGGTATGAGATTCAGGATGGTATCAATAAAATGTTTGTTTAGGAGGGTAGTGGTTTCTTCAGGAGATGAGTCTGGGTAGGGGGAGGGGTTAAAAGGTTTGCCTGGGTAGAAGATTTTGTTCAGGGTAGACCAGTGTTTATGAGGGTTAGAGGAGTTGCTTAGCTGAGCAGAGGTGGAGTAGGATTTTTTATCTAATGTCGTATGATTTTTGTTAGGTTTCTTAGTTGTCTATATTTCTGAAGGAGGGGGAGTTCTTTTGTTTTAGTCCAGGCTTTCTGGGAACTGTCCTGTTGTTTCATTAATGACTTTGTTTCTTTAGATAGCCATGGAGTAAAATTAGATTTAATTGATTTTCCTAGAAGGAGCTAGGGAGTCTAGAGTATTCAGAAATATGTTGTTAAACATACTTACAGTGTCATCTAGTGGGATTTGTTTTAGGATGGTCCAGTCTATACTATAGAGAGAATAGAGTTAAAATTAGTGGAATTGAAATTGGATAGTTTCCAACAGTCTCTGGTTAGGTGTGGTTTTGATGCTGGAGAGTAGTATCTTAAGATATAGGTAGAAAGATGGTCACTAAGGGAGTCAGGTAAGGTGGTGGGATTCTGGTAGTGGTGGGGAGAGTTGGTACGAATCCAGTCAATTGTAGTACTTGATGATGATGTTTTGTGGAAGTGAGTGGGGGAGTGGTGGAAGCCATATAGGTGGATACTGAGTTGAGGTGAGTCAGTAATGAGTTTTGACCAGTCAATATTGACATCACCTAGTATAAGGGTTTCATATGGTATGGTTTGGGAGAACCAGGATAGAATGTTTTCAAGGATGGGCAGATTGTTACCTGGAGGAAGATAGATAGAAGCAACATCAAATTTCTTTTGAAGATTCTAATGGCAGTTTAGTATTACAACTTCTGCTGGGTAGATGTTAGGTATGGGTGAGGGATAAGGTGAGATATTTAGGCTGTTGGAGTATAATATAGCTATTCCACCACCCTTTTTAGTAAGTCTGTCGGAGCAAAATATACTATAGCCAGGTGGAAGTATTTTCCTGTCAGAGATATGTGGCTTTAGCCATGTTTCTGATAGGGAGAGAATGTGTGGAGTAGTATGAGCTATCCAAGTGTGGAGGTCAGTGACTTTGTTTGTTAGGCTCTGAATATTTATTGAGAGAATAGTCAGGTTTTGTGATGGGGCTATGTTCTGTACATGCTGTTGTGGATGGGGAGGAATTTGTGTGAAGTTTGTGGAGGGGGTGGGTCTGGTAGGGATCAGGTAGGTATGAGTGGGAGTTGGGCCTGGGTTGGGATGGATGTCTCCAGAGCAGAGTAGGGTTTTTCTAAGAAAAGGAATTATGGCAGTATGTAGTTGGAGTTTGTATAGCACTGACTTAGTCTTATAGGTAGGTGTATGGACTTGGAGGATGGAGTGTTTAAATAGACATATGGTGGTAGAGGTAAATAGAGCTGAGGAGACAATATAAGAATGAGTGATAGGAAAGATGTTTTGTGGATGATATGTGGAGGTTGGAGAGCATAAGGGTAGGTTTTGAAAGTGGAAGTGGTAAGTGGTCATAGAGGATAGAATGAAGAGGAGTGTTGTGGGAATAAGAAGGTAATGCATATTGCAGAGAGTTTGATATAATGGATAAGTAGGGGTATGAGGTGGGATAGTGAATATTGACAGATTTTGTGGGTTGGAGTGGTTAAGTTGCAGGAAGTGGTGTTTGTGAGGCTGGTGGAACAGGAAGGGAAGGGAGAGGTTGGTATAAAGGAAATTGTAATGGGGTGGGTGAAAATGGGGGTAGGGTAGGGAAGCAAAGTGCGCCCGAGCATAGAGAGGGTGAACGGAGTGGGGCTGTACCCATCAGGTGAAGCCCAGAAAACAATCAGATAGAAGGTATGTAAGCAGGAGAGGGTGGAGGTTTCAGCTTGAGAATCAGAGTTAACTGACCTGAGGTGGTTTCAGTGGGAGTAAAGGTAGGGCATAGAAGTATAATAGGAGGAAGAGATAGCCAGGGAGGGTTTACAGGAGAGGTAAGGTATGCAGCTGGATAGGGGAGGCAGATTATGACGAGGAGATGTGTAGGAGACAAAGAGGTAAAACTCGGATATGAGTACAACAGCAGAAATGGGAAGTAGGGACCAAGGGAGAGCAGGACAAGTACAAAGATAAGGGAAACAACAAGGAGCAGTTTACTGGTGAGGTAAAGAGTAGCTACCATGGGGTTATCCTAGAATGGTTATAGCAGTTTTACTTTATTTTAGATAAGGTGGACATACTTAAGTGATGTCACACTGGAAGGAATATATTCTGGGAGAGACTTGACTGCAGGTATTTCAGCCAGAAAGGGCTAGTAAGAGATGAGGATGCTGAAGTAGTTGGATTATCCTAGAAAAGATGACAAATAATAAGTTGTGAGAGATGTGGGAGAAGAGGATTCATAAAACTGGATGAGTGTCAGTGGTACGTAATTGGGGGTAGGTGAGATTATTAGCCAATATGGAGAAAAGTAGGGTATGGGAGGGGTGGTTGTGTGGGAGTTAGAGGAACTCTCAGTGAGGGGAGACCTTTGAGTGGTATGAGGGATGGGGAGAGTGCAGGTTGGAGTCAGGTTTGAGAAAAGTGAGTATTATATGAGTGGGGGTAAGATGTAGCAAAATAGTAAGGAAGTAGTGACTGGAGATAGAGTAGTGTAATCAGTACAATGCAATGCAGTAACACAGTAAACAAAACTGATCTGGCTTACAATAAAGACAAGCATGAGACACAATACATTAATATACTATGTAAAACAACAGAAATATTCTATGTCGTATAGTAGCAAAACATCAATCCAAGCATAGCTACAGATTACATAACAACATCAGGCTATGTTATACAGGGCATATGTATAGAGTAAATGTAGACAATTTCAAGTACACAGCAGCCCAAAGGATAGTAACCAGAAATCTCTAGCTAAGGTAATCATGTACTTTCTCTTTTCTTTTGTGGAGGTAAGAAGAGAGAGAAATTACAGCCTGCTCTTTAGAAACTACATACAGTATATCATATTGCTGTTGCTAATTAGGGGAGGTATGTGCAGGCAGCATAAATCAAAAACCTTGAGATGCAATGTTTAGCATGGCCTGTAATCAAGTATATTGTAGTCGCTAGCAATGGTAGTCTTTTAAAGACTGCTTACAGTCAGAACCTAGCATTGCAGTGTATTCCGACTGTATAGGGTCAAAATACACCAGCAAAGTACATCCAGCCACCTAGTAGCTATGTGGTAGCTTGTGGGATGTGGGCTAGTAAAAAAAATAAATAAACACTGGTTAGCAGGGAGATATAGCATAGTTAATAGGCTAGTAATTGAAGTTGTTGGTAAATAGCTATGTAAAGAGATCAATGTGCAGCGCCCTATGAGCTATATCTGCAGGTTGGTTAGTCTTATAATAAAGTTTACTACTCCCACTAGGCATCTCAACTTACCAATGGTGTGAGCAGAACAAATTATTTTAACATAAGGATATCTTATACTGTTAAAACTGTTGTAGTAATTACAATCTCCAGTTTATGATAAGTAAATGTATTGAATGGCATAACATTCATGTACCTTTCTGCCTCCATTCTAGTATACATATTTAAATATTTTGGCTCACCCCTTTTCTCTTTAATTATTTATACAGGACATAATAACTCTCTGCCCAGTACATTTGCCAGCTCCTGTGTATCTACTGAAGCCAGTGACACAGATACTTACCCCAAAGCAAGTCCTTACACCTAGCTCTTCTCATGGGTGAACTACACCACAATCGACTTGTATGTTTTCCATTTAAAATAGTTAAATTTGAATTTTTATGTTCCTATTCACCAGCAAAATGCTACAGTACCTCACTTTCTGCGATAACAGTGGTAGCACTAACATATAGCATTTTATAGGGATGGCATAGTGGAGTTGCTCAGACGTGGCTTTTCCTTAATCATCTCAATGGCCAAGTAACTCTGTACTTCATGCCTTTAAACTCAATGCTATTAAATTGTTTAGTTTTCCATATACTTTAGTTTCCTTTATTCTCTCATCTGTTCCTGCTATTAACTATCTTTTGCATTAAGTAACCAACTTCTTTAATACATTTTACACATTCGCTGGAACTATATTAACATAAGTAGCCCCCTGTTTGCTACATTATAACTTTACCTTCAGATCAACTGATCGTATGCTTTACACTAAACTTGCAGAATAATACATTAACATAGCCCTGTGCATATTATCACCCCATCACCTCTGATATATTTTCTCCAAACATGTATACTGTATGAACTACCTTACTGATAGATTTTCCTTCTCCACTCATAGTTTATCACAGTCCAGTTGCTGCCCACTCCGTTCACCTACCCTACCCCAGATTCCCACCCAACTCCACTATACCTAAATTTATACCACATAACTCCACCCACTACTCCCAAAAGACCAGTCTCAATCTTAATTACCTCCTTGCCTGATCTCACCTATTCTAATTTTCTCTGTTCATATACTGTCTTCTTTAATCCCCTCCCACCACTCCTACTCTCTTGTCACTACCCACACTCTAGCAGTAACTTATATTTTTTAGCATACATCTCACATCCATAACCAAACTCCCCCATTACGACCTCGGCCTGTACTCAAACTCTTCCTAATCCTAACTGTTCATCTCTTATCAGTCATCTTATCCTTTCCTAGAGTTCCCTAACTAGCCATATCTCTCAGTTATATTCTACATCATTTCACTATTTTTACTCACATTCCCTATATCTCTTTTATTATATTATTCTGCACTCTAGCCTCTATTTCTCTCAAAAAGTAATAAAAAATTCTCACTAGAACTACTTCATGCCACCTTTTGCTTGATGTCTCTCACAAGCATAAATATACTGCTTCTTTCTCATTTCACCCTATTTTTCTTTCTATTATTAAATCTTACAACATTCAACTCTATCTCCTTTCCCTCTGAACCAACATCTATCACATCCTTCCAATCTAACCCAAAGAGCTACCAACTATATCTCCCACCCTATTTCATATACATATACTGCTCTTTCCCAAATTAATCAGTCTTCCATTAAAACACAGTAACCCTCTACCATCAGAGTCACCTTAGCAGATCAAAAAGAAACCAACTACCGTCCTTTTACTCCCCCAGATTTTCAAGCATACCCCAATGCAGCAATATCTACCCTAATCCAGGACCTGCTTCCACTAACCTATCAACTCTATCTAACCCCTATAGCTCCTATAAATCCTTAAATATTATTATACTAAACTTCCAAAGTATTCATAACAAAATTACTGACCCTCATGCCTTGATATTTTCCAATCAACCAGACTCTAAATTTCTCCCTCCAGGCTTCAATATCATAAGGTCAGATAGACTTCACAAAACAGGAAGTGGCATTGCACTCCTTTTCCCCAGCACCTGTAACATAACCCCTTAATCAAATATTATTCCACAATTCACTAATGTCAAAATTCTCATTTCTTTTCTAAAAATAAACAAATCTTAAAGATTATGTATCATAGTTTTATATATACCCACTGGCAATAGCATACCTATTCTGGAAGATATTCTTGCCTGGATCTCCACAGAATATTTAAAACTAGCAGCTGAAACAATTGCCTACCCCATCAATATACTCATCAACAGATCCATCCTTGAATCCTATGCCCCAAAACTTTAGAAAAAGGCATTTAGTCTACCTCTCCACAAAAGCAGCAATTCTACTGATATTTCCAACTACTGTCCTATAGCCATCCTCTCTCCCATCTCTAAGTTCCTTGAAAGATGTACACACATACAACTTTTAAACTTTCTTCTTAACAACAAAATTATATCTCCTACACAGCATGGATTTAGACCAGGTCACAGTACTATGACTGCCTTGATATCGTACATGGATACCATCAACAAAGCCTGAGACTCAGGCAAAATTGTTTCTTCCCTATTTCTTGACTTATCACAGTTTTCAATACAGTCTCTCACCCTCTACTTCTAAATCAACTCTCAAAGATTGGTCTCTCCCCTCTCTTAACTGGTTCTCAAGTTAGCTGCCCGACAGACAACAGGCAGTTAAATGGCAGATCTCCCTCTCTCCATATCTTTACAATGATAATGAAGTTCCTCAAGGCTCTGTATTAGGTTCCCTGCTATTTAATATTTTTAATTAATAGTCTTTAGTCTTCATCCATTCAGGGCTGTCTCATACAATATGCAGATGACTTTACTGTCATGTGTTCTGCTGAATCCATGTCTCATCTTTAACAATTCACTCATCTGACCCTTACCTCCATAGAGACCTGGCTCAGCAACAATTATCTGTCACTAATACACACAAAGCCAACATAATTCTATTTACTCCAAGGAAAAAAAAAAAAAGCTCAATTCACCATACAGTCTCAAAGCAACACAATAATTGAAGTTGTTACTTACACTAAACTACTGGGAGTAATAACAGATGAACATCTAAAATGTGGCCTACACATACAATATAATATTAACAAAACACACCAGAAACTAGGCATTCTCATTCAGTGCAAACATTTTCTCAGCCTGTCCACTAACAAACCCTTGCTACCACTTATGTACTTCCCTCTCTCATCTATGGCGCCACACTACTCACAATCCTAATATCCTTCTTACAAATTAAGCTTAAACCATGGTATAACAAAATCTCCACGTATGCTACAAATGCTAAACATTCTACCCATCACTGCACTGCTCTACACTCCCTCAATTGGGTTGAAGTCCCTTACTATCTCTTCTACTTGCAGTTGACATCTGCTCATAAAATAATCTGCAAATCTTTAGCCTGGCCAGTCCTTAGTTTAATATTTAGCATCTATCTACCCAAAAGATCTCTCATACCTGAAAATCAACAACTTTTGCTGGTGCACAAGCCTAACCTACCTGCCAGTCAGCTTCTATACTCCTGTTTTGTAGCCAGAGCCTGGGATGCCCTTCCATTAACAATTAGAACTAATCAAATCCTAGCATCATTCAGTACTTCTTTATGAGAGAACCTCTCTTTGTCCTGGAACTTTACTTGCACCAAGCTCTCCCCCCACCCTTTAAATCCTGACTAGCTCTACCTCATGAATATATTCAGATACCTGTTCACTTATTTACCATAATGTTCTTCTTTATCGATCTCATATTAATGCTAACCTACAAAATGTCTTCAAATAACCTAACTATTCTTTTGTCTGAAGTTTTATATAATGTCAGCCTTTTATTTATTTCTTGTCTCACTGGTTTTATTTCTTGTAACTAATTGACAGATTTAGTTTACCTTTAATTAATTAATTGCCTATTTTCATGTTTTTCTGCGGAGGTTTAACAAATTGTTAAATACTTGTTCTAGGTTTATGTTTTTTTGTGAAGCTTTTCTCCTCAGGACTCTTACTGGCCCATTGGACTATCCCAGTAAACAAATGCCAATAAATAAATAAATGGCTTAATAAAAGAACTGTAGGTAGGATCTTTCAGAAAGGAAGTAGTAAATTACATAGAAATAAATGGAATTTGTGGGAACAATACGTACAGAATAATGTTCAGGAGGAGGAGTGAGGTTTAAGGGGAAGGCAGAACCTAAGCAATTTATGCAATGCTTGAGTGAATGATGATTGTTAAATAAAACTTATATGTATAGTGTATGAAATAATGAAAATGTCTCTATGGTTTGTTTTCTTTTCTGTTAATGCATGTGTAGCTGTATCATTATGTAAACTGTTTTTTTAATAAAGATGTTTTTGAAAAGAGATTATTCAAGCCTTGCTCTTGGTGATTTTATAGCAAAGCACTGTTTTAGGTTCATAGGTTCATAGGTTCATACTAGGCTATCTGCCCGAGGGCATTTACAAGCCTAGCCCATAGTTTTGTGGCTTACGCCACCCCTTTAGGTTGGAGAAACTATGCCCATTATTTTGCTGTGCCTCTGGCTACTATGAATATCTGCATAGTTTCCTGTACGACTTTGTTTTCAGACTGTACCTTGTTATACTTTATGTTCAAGAATCTGTAACACTGTGGTAACCACAAACAAGATCAATCACCCCCCTCAACATTCATGGCCCGGACTACTCTAGTCATAAAGAACTTCCACATCAGATGCACTGACCACTATAGAGAATTGTTGTTCCTTTCTAAGTAGCAATTACATTATAAAAACCACCAAACAATGTCTGGGGGTACATACTGCACAGAATGTCAGATGCTATCATTTAACTTTTCAAATTGTTACGTGTTTTTTTGTGTCTCATTACACTTGACTGCCCTACAAGCTGTGATGTTGCTTCTGCATACTGTACAGTTTTCTCTGCTGTTAACCTACATGTCCTTTACTGTTACATTTGATTCTGCTGTCCTTTGCCTTTATTAAGCCTCCTTATGGATTTCTCCTTAGGTGAGTCTCTCCTCGTTTATCTGCACTTACAGGGTCCTTAGTGGTTATGTTTTGCTGCATTTATTATGTTTCTGTTGGAAAATGAGAGGTACTGTGTAGAAAGTCTTATGTCAGACTGATGTATGCCTTTCAACAATTTCGCCTTGTTTATCTCTGCACTGCGAGTTTGTATTTTATTATTCTGTCTCATGTAGTGTTAACCATAATCTGACTCCTTATATCCTGTTATATTAGTCTTGTCATTATTTATGTATGATGAAAAAGGATTCTAGGCATCTAAACATTTTAATAAAACAAAAAATAAATACAATAAATGCATGATTTCAGTTATAACTCTCTATTGTCTCTGTGATGTTAAAGATCCTAATAATACTACATATGTTAATAACTTCTCTTCATTATCTTATTCATTGCTCATATACTTAATAATATTACTTCATTTTTAATTTGCTGTGTTAAAATATCACTGCTTTTCCTAATGATTCTAGCTTCAGTGCGTGCTTGAAAACTTCAAGCAGCAGAGAATCTAGTGAGTCTAGTTTCAGTTAGTATGTGCCTGGAAGCTTCAAGCTGCAGAGACATAATCCATCACTTTGCATCCTCGCTACCCAATACACATATCACTGTGACCTCTATCTCAACTGTCTCCTAGCTCAAAGTAGGGCATTGCAGATGCTCAATACAGTAGCTTTTAAAATCCTCCCAATGGGTCACTGCCCACCTCCAAAAGCTAATAAGTTAGTAAGAGACACTTCCTATAAGTAGTGTAACTAAGGCAGGGTGAGAGGGGTGACTGCCACAGGTGCAAAGTATTGCGAGGCACAATCAGCTGTTCTGAATATGTCTTTTGTACAGTACTTGCTTTTAAAAGCTAGTACTGTATTGCATTTGCAGTACTGTAGTGCTTTGTGTGTGGTCTACACTGTAGGTTCATAGGTTCATAGGTAGGTACTAGCTGTCAGGTACTAGCTATTAGCCCTAGGGCCTATACAAGCCTAGCCAAAAAGGTACGCTGGCTTTCACCACCCAAGAAAATTATTTTCCTGTGCCCCTGTCGAGCAGAGCCACAGAGGTAATCCCCGGGGTGAATTTCCTATTTCCCATCTAATCATCAAGATTTTTCTTGAAGAGTGCTAATGAGGAGCTTTGTTTAATATAGATAGGTAGTTTGTTCCAGAATATGGAAAGTCTCTGGGAGAGGAATCTATCCCTCCAGCATGTTCTCTTTATTGTGGTGAGAAGGTTTAGGTCTCTAGAGCATAGCAACTGATTGCTACAGTTTAAAAAGTAAAAAAAAAAAAGAAGAAAGAAAATTTTTTTTTTTTTTTTTTTTTTGTTAACTAAAACCTGAGTGTTGTAGCACGCTGTGCAGGCAGGATATAAACTGTGACATCCATTTGCTGCAGTTTAGAAGGAGAACATTTTTTTCAACTAAACAATAAGTGCAGTACTGCTCCACGCAGGAAGGGCATAAACTGTAGCAACTGTTTGCTTTATTTGTAGCAAGAAGTTTGCTACAGTTTAAAAGAAGACATTATTTCTCCTTTCAATAAAATGTGTGGAAGAAGGGTTGGAGCAAGGCACAGAAACAGGACCTGAATGGCTGGGGCAGGATGGGTAGGGATGTGCCTCTTGCATCTGGCCACCTGGTAGGTGTGCCAATATAAGGAATGGGGGGCATGGATCTGACTGTAATAAGTTGATGGATGCAACACAAGCCAGGCCAGGTGGCATCTGATGATGTAAGATCTCCTGATTCTTCTGAAGTGGAAGCTTCTTTTGGAGAAACCATTTCTAACATGATGAAACATTTTTAATGGCTATCCAGACAAATTTCTGATGTACAAAAGATGCATTAGATCTTAGTCAGAGGTGGGCAATCCTGTACCTGCTCCAGTCCCTCCTGTCCTGGAGGCATTTATGGATGCTATTTCCTCTACCTCCACTACTCCTGATTCTCAGCCACTAGTATCCTTCTGTTTTCTCCACTTCTATAGATAAGCCCTCCAAACTTCTACCTGCAGATAATACCCTCCTTTCTAATAAAGGTAGCAGGGCAATTGACAGTTTTGGAAAAAAAAGGTGTACACTTCTTCCACTTTGGCTTTCAGAGCTTTCAACTATTAGACTCAAATGCCTAAATATTTACTTTCTATTTTGAGCAATTTTAATAAAACTTTGTCTTCTATGGAAGGGCCAAACTTTAAGCAACAAACTATATCTATGGTGACTAAGGCTTCTTAGGTAGCTAAACACAACATCAAGTGCAGCTATGATGCAGTAGAAGCTTTCTTCAGTGCATCTGATACTGGTTCTGTCTTCAGAAGGTACACATAGATTCACTGTTTGTCCTTGCCTTAGGACATCAAAGCTGAGCTACTGGATTCTTCTTGCATAAGGAACTTTTATTTGGCCCTGAGGAAGCCAACTTGTTTGAAGCTTTACAAGAACAAGGGAAAACTATGAATGATCACTGACAAATTTTGCTTACTTCTGACCCCAGATATCAAAGAAATACCCAGCTAAACCTGCTTCCTTTTCTCACAAGGAATCTAGACCCCACACAAAGAAAAGAAAAGAAACTGCCTAGGAAGAGTTTTCCAGATAAACCAGACAAGGACCCCAAAGCTAGAGGGCCTCACAACACAGACAAATCAACCTGACTACTTTCTTTCCCATCCCCATCTGGTGCACCCTACCCCCATTCAAAAAGACCTACCTCATCTTTGACAAATTGGCACTTTACCACCAAAAACAAATGGGTTCTCTTTATTATTCAACAGGGTCATATAATGGCTTTTAAGGATATCCCTCCTCTACCTCCCAGTCTGTTTATCTTTTACTCCCCATCATTCAAGCTGTGCTTGACCATGGCACAACAGAACATATTTCACACCAGTATGTGGGAATAGCGTTTTACTTTATTCTTTTTCTTGTGCCAAGAAAAAAAAAAGAAAAGAAAATGGAGGACTATAACAGACTTGTCTCTCCTCAAGCTTTAGCCCTCATTCTGCCTCAGACTTTTCTGGTCTCTTTGGATCCAAAGGATGTCTACCCGCCTCATTCCAATTCACCCTTTTTTCAGGAGATTTCTGAGATCTTCAGCTGTTCATCACACTTTCAGTCCTCTGCTTTGCCCTTTGAACTTTCTGCAGCCCTCTTATGCTGCACCTTATTTCTCCAGGAGGACCATTCCAGTCAATCTGGGAGTAAATTTGTGTCTGCCTCTCCAGCCAACCAGGTTATGTTTAAAAGAAGAAGGGAAATTTACTGCAGCGGTTTGGAAAATATTGGGTTTCAAACCCATCCTTCCACCATATTTTATATCTATCTGTTAATGAAGATTTAGGTCTCCCGTTCTAGTACTAGTGGAAATATATTGCTTGCAGAGATACAAGCTTCCCAGAAAATTTGGGTTTCTAATAGCATGGTAAGTGAGACAGGCATCTTTCAACCTCTCTTTTTTTCCAATATTTTTATTAAAGATAAAATAAGAGAGCAAACATTGTCTAATACACTGACCATACTGAACAAACAACTTTCAACAATAATGAAACTAAATCAGCAATTTACATTATTTACAGATGCCCAAAAATGTTTGAATATTACAAATATTTTAAGAAAAAACTTTCAGTGAAGCAAACAAATAATGTTTAAACAGGGTTAAAATCAGTCTAGAAAGTCTCAATTAGGTTTGAATGAAACCTTTGTCCGTGGATTGTTAGTAAAACTGCTCAGATATATTCTAAGTTATTTAGTTCTGACTTCTTTGTTTATGGTTTCTTCTAGTAAGGAGAGAAATTCACCAAATTTTGGAGAGGTGGTTAAAGTCCATTCCCTTGTAATACATTTCCTGACTACTGTTAATATTGTCCATAATAAGTATGAATTTGATTTATTTTAAAGTTTTAGTTAATGTGAAGTTATATGAAAATAAAGCTGATAGAAAATCATCAATATCTCTCCAAAAATTCATTAGTTTAGAGCAATCATAGAAAATATGGAACCAATCAGCATTACACAATGTTAGACATCTCCAGCAAATTATGTTATTTGATTTTTTTGAATTTAGCAATTTTGTCAGGCGTTCTGTGTAAAAACTTCAAAGTAAATACACTCCAATATTTGTGCCAAGAAGTAGGTTTTACTGAAGATAGAATTTTAAGTTTTCCATGTCTGTTAGAGACTATGTGGTAGGCCTTTAGTCATTGTGTTCCATTGCTTAGTTGTTAAAATGGACCTGTAATTTAACAAAATGCTGTATAATTTGGATACTAAATTGTCAGCTGTGCTTGACCATGACACAATAGGACATGTTTCACACCAGTATGTGAGAATAGGGTTTTTCTCCATTCTTTTTCTTGTGTCAAGAAAGAAGACTAGAAAATGGAGGCCTATAACAGCCTTGTCTCTCCTCAACAAGCTCAATGTCTTCTTATTCAATATGTTAATAATCTCTGCAAACTCTTGAGCCCCTCATTCTGCCTCAGATGTTTCTGGTCTCTTTGGATACAAAGGATGCCTACCTTCCACATTCCAACTCACCTTCTTTTCAGGTGATTTTTGGTCATTAAATAATATTTCAGATATTATTGTGATTAAGGGAGGTTGATCTAAATATAAAGAGTTTTGAATAATTCTGCGCAAGTCTTGAGAATAAGTAATTACACTTTGTAGTAATAACCAGTCTTGTGATGATAAATTATAGTTTTTATAATTTGCTGTAGGTGAATACCTGAACCATTCATTTGGTTTTCGAGCAATAGATAGTGTTACAGAAGATGGGAGAGATGGACCAACAGCCTTACTCTTGGAAAAACTAGAACTGTCCTGGCAACTTCGAACATGTGCCTGTCACACACCTGGCCTTAATGAAATTTATTCAATAGCGTGTTTATTGAAATTGAAAAGCCTTTCAAGATAATTCATTCATGAGGTTTAAAACCTAAAGATGTTTTTCAGGGGTACATAGAAAGTTTTTTTAGAATTCCTCAAAGTAAATAGCCTTAATAGTTCTGGCAGAGGTGATCCATGTACTAATGTATTGATTTATTGATTTATTTATGTATTAATGTATGTTTTAAGTTAAGTAATAGATTTAGTAGAAGTGAAATACTTCAAGTATGCATTTTTAACTATGTATTTCAAACAAGTAGTTACTTTATATATTAATTCAGAACACTCCTAAACTATGTATTTAAAACAAGTATTAATATAAGTATTTAATATAAATTCATTAATAAAAGTATGTAATATAAGTATTTAATATAAATTCATAACATTTGATTTGGTGATTCCATTGAAAGTTTTTATACATTTTCAATGTAAGCAACACACACAGCACATTTCTTAGTAGTTTCATTTACTGAAATGTAAGTAACAGAGAAAGACTAAGTTGATATACCATCTACAATTTATTAACCAAGCAGCATAGTTAATTTGTGTAATTAATTGATGGAATGTTGGGAGTGGAATAGGTTTTATACCTTAGAGTGATGCAACTGTATGTGGTCTGAAGAAGTCTCGCTACAAGCGAGACAAAAAGCACTTAACGGAAATAAAGTGTAGTAGGTTCTTTCAGTTTTATTGTGTTTTTATTTTACAATAGTGGAACATTTTACAGCTGGATTACCTGGTTTACCTTCGGATTACTTCCAGACTGTGCTTGGTTTGTGTAGGGGTCTCTTCACTTTGGAGATTTGCACGTAATAATTTGCCGAAGTTACAAAGTTTCCAAATCTTTAATACATTATTTCCAACAAATACAATGTTTAGCTTTTCATTCATTAAAGATGTTAATGTAAAGCTTATCTGAGAATTTGTTTGTGATTTTTAAAGGGGATTATTCGGTCAAACCAGGATTTGATATCTGCATTCGAGTATATTATTTTTCTAATGTTGTTAATAATGTTATTTAGATAGTTTAGTTTTGTGGGTTTTGTCACATTATATTGACCAGTATGACTAAGAAGAAACCAGAACTTATTGAAGGGATGTTTGGAAGGAATTTTACATGACAGTGAGTTTTCATTTGTATTATAGCTATATGGAGATCTTTCCAGTTTGAGTTGTAATTTGGATCAATCCAATTTAATACACTTTTAAGTAATGATGCTTTGATGTAGTTTTCTAAGTCATGGAATCTTAAACCACCACCATCCCAAGATCAAATATGGTGCATATACACAATCCTATTTTTATTCAGGTACCATAGGAACTTTAATAAAGTTTTATTTATGAGTTTAATATAATTATTAACAGGATGGGTGTCTAGAGCTAGAACTATATATAAAAATTTTGGAAGAAGAGTCATTTTTAACAATTGTAGTCTGTCCTCGACTGAAAAAAATATTATTCCAGCTGCTTATGTATGAATTTACCTGAGATATTATGTTTTTATAGTTTGTTTCTCTTGTTTTTTCCAAGTTTTTGCATAAGGTTATCCCTAGGTAGTTCAGTGTATTAACTTGTTCTCCAGTGATGCTTTGGTTAACTAGTTGAGATTTCCCTTTGTCATTAAGAATAATATGTTTAAATTTTTGCTTATTAAAGTGGAGGCCTGACGTTTTTTGAAAGTTGATTATTATTGTGTCTCTTTCTAATAATTCCTTATTTTACTTAGATAAGGTAAGCAGAATGTCATTGCTATTTTAGAATTCTATTGATTATAAATATTAATGCCTTTAATTTCTTAATTATTTCTTATTTTTAATGCTAATATTTCTATGACAAGGGCAAATAATGTTGGGGATAAAGGGGATACTTATTTGGTACCTTTGGTTATGAGGATGCACTTTGAAGTGAAAGGGCCTAATTAACATATGCCAAATTATCTTTATAAATAACCTTTATCATAGAGATGAAAGATACTGGAAATGAGAATGCATTTACTGTTTCAAAGAAAAAGTCAAATGCTTTTTCTATGTCTAGACTCACCAACAAAGCTTCTTCATTTTCCTTGTTTAAGAATTCTATTAATGTTAATATTCTTTTGATATTATCATGAGTGTATCCTTTATGAATAAACCCGGTTTGGTCATTATGAAATAATTGTGAAAGTGGAACCTTTGTTTTGTCCACAAATATAGACATAAATATTTTGTAGTCATTATTTAATAAGAAGAGTGGTCTATACAATTTACATAGATGCAGATCTTTGTCAGATTTAAGAATGGGGTTATCAAGGAGTATCTCCAAGCGGGAGGGATCCAATTTTTAGTTTGTACATTAACCAGGGTGTTATGAAGTAAAGATATAATTGAATCTGGAAAAAGCATATAAATCTGTGCTATAAAGCCATCTATGCCAGGAGTCTTGTTAGGTTTAAGGTTTTTGGTTTTACTTTTGATTTAGTTTAGAGTTATTTATTTCACAAAAGTTGTACTAAGATTTTCTGGGATGGCCTTCAAATTTAAAGTGATTAACTCTTGGGCTGTAACATTTTTGTTTATATTTTCAGAGGAATAATTTTCATGAAATGATATCTGAAGGCTTCTAATATATGTCTTGTTAGTACCTTCATGCAATAATTTTAAGATATTATTTGCATTGGAATGCAATTTTGCTTTTAATGACAAATTGTGCATGTGTTAGGGAATAACAGCATAACAGTTTAATTTCCTTTTTTCTAATGGTAAGTTTGTTTTGTGTGCTAAAATATCTACATATTTGTTTAGTGCATCTATTTCTTTTTTTTTTTTTTTTTGTTATTTGAGATTGATTGAATTGATCTAGATCTCAAGGAGGTTAATTGAGATTGTAGATTCATTAGTTTCGATTTCCATTCCTTACCTTTTTCTTATACCAGACTATAATTTTACCATAAATATATGCTTTAAGAGCATCCCAAACCATAATGATGTTTATTTCATGGTTATTATTTGTCTCTAAAAAGCAATTTAATTCTGATAATAACAGTGGTTTGAAGTATTTTAGTTTGGTGATATAGGCAGGAATTCTAGTAATAGTATTTAGTTTCATGAAGTCTATTTGTATATCTAACATAGGACAATCATGGTCTGATAAAGGACAAAGAAGAATAGTAAAAGATGTAAGCTTTAAATTTACATAATTGAAGATAAGGACTTTATTCTGGCTTGAGTTTTAAATCTATGATTGGTGTGTATAACAGAGTGATTTATTATTTTTAGAGTGTTATGTATCGTACAGATTATGATAATTTATCCATTTCTTAAGAAATTTTAGCAGTGGATGTTAGCCTAACTGGGCGATTACTTGTTGCATTGGAATTATCTAATAGGCAGTGAAAATCACCTCCTACAATAAGAGTCCCTTTTGATATACTATCAATAAAATTGAGATGTTTGGCAGTTGAAGCACCCAATTCGGGGAACCAATAAAGGTTAGCAAGTGTCCAAATTCTATAACTGAATTTTAGTATAGTGATAGCTAGTAGTCCCTCAGGGTCTTCGTGCTTATATAATATTTGAAGGCAGATAATATTATTCTTTCATTAGAGTAGAAGGTAATTCTTTACTTTTGTTGGGCAGCAATACAAATGAATGGAACATTGGTTCTGTAGACTATGATGTTCGCAGTTTCACAGAAAGAGTCTGAGGAGAGTTTAGTGAAACTGAAGAAATTGCAATGGCAAAGGAAACATTCTGAAGTGTGTATTCACCTTGAGATGATTCTCAGGTGTCTCCACATCTCTAAAATGCCAACTTATGGCAAAGCCTTCCCTGAGCTACTGGTGAACTGGCAGAAGATTAATTTATAAGTGAGTTTTAATTACATAAAACTTTTAATACACTTTTTTAAACTTAAAGAAGAGAGCTTGATTATTGAAATAAACAAGAAACATAAATTGTTGAATAGTTTTCCTTCCATTGTAGCAACCAGTGCAATGAAGGGTGTGCTGAACAGTCTCTGTTTATTTGAGAGGAAGTTACAAGCACAGAAACAATGCAAATTGGAAACGGATATGGATAATTTTAGAATGGGAAAAGTTTTTTCTTGCCCGTATGAAAGAAGAGGAGTACTACAAAATGATGCAACCAAAGAAACTACTACTCCTACTGAGTTGAACTGTCAGGATAAGAATGATGTGACTCATTCCGCAACTGGTTCCGATGTATCCATGAAAATGATTACAATTTCTGCAGATGAACATAAGTGTTTGGATAACACTAGCAATGTTATAACCATTGTGCACAATAATATTGATGTAAGACCTAAATTTGGAAGTGTACACTTACCCATGGATAAACAAACACTCCCTCCACTTCCTCTACTCATTAGAGACCGTTCAGGCGGTAGAGCAGAGGAATGAAATGGACAATATCTTCAAAAGACCATAGTCAAATATCTGCAATGAAGAAATTCTGGAAACAGAAACAGATAACTTAGTATTTACTTTATTGAAGTATGAGCTAAGTGACGAACAACTTACTATGTTGTCTGAAGGACTTTCTTTTATTCCAGCAGCACCTAGTAATCTTTGTGATACCGTCATGGACATTAGGTTATTTTGCAGGAATATTATGCTAGGGTCTATTTATCCTTCTGACTATACCTTTAGAAATAAGTTTAAGAGACCTTTTACTCTAATGATGAAAATATCAGTTGAAGCATTTTTGAAATCATGTGAATATGTTTTTAATTTATATAATAATGAGTCCAGAAGGCACAAGAAATTCTACAATCTATCGAAAAGTCAAAGCAGAGCTTTGAAGCAACTTCAGACTAACGAAGATATTGTAATTTGCCCCGCTGACAAGGGTAGCAGAATAGTGGTCTTAGACAAGGAGTATTATATCAAGAAAATGTGTGACATGTTATTGTTTCAAGACACTTATGCGGTTATTGACTCAGAAGGTATTAAATATATCATACACATGGGTACGTGAAGATCTCTGGGACTGTTTTCTTAGTAGGTGTATTACCAAAGAACTGTATGATTACTTATTGGTTGAAACACCTTTGATTCCAGTGATAAAGGGGCTTCCAAAGATACATAACACATTGGAGGATACTCCTTTTACACCCATAGTTTCTGGTAAAGGATGGATCACAGAAAGCATTTCCATTTACATGGAGAGCAAACTAAGAGCTGTGATAAAAAAGACTGACAACATTTTAAGTGATACACGTGATTTTTTTGAAATCTTTATATAATCAAATTGAAAAGCAGTCTTTGCCTGATACATTTGTTTTTGTAACCTTAAATGTCTGTTCTATTTTACTTGCATTCCATGCACCAGTGACATTGAATACTTGAAGGAATATCTCAGGTCACACTCAGACTATTCATTTAGTCAGATCAATCTAATATGTATGTTTAAAGAATTGAAATTGGAGAACAATATATTCTTATTTAATGGTGTGTCCCATGTACAACAAATGGGAGTGGTCATTGGTACTCCATGTGCCAACTCCTATGCCAATCTTGTGATAGCACAATGGGAAATGGAATATGCCCTGAATCATACATTATTTAAGAAATATCTGTTTTATTATAAATGGCTTGTGCATGATATAATTTTGTTATGGACACGTGATAGTGTAACTCATCAGTGGTATGTGTCATATCTAGAATCCACCACTTCTTTTTTGAGGTTTACCATACATACCTCATTTGAACATATTAATTTCTTAGTTGCTACACTTACTAGAATCAATGGCCAAATACGTACTTGAATCTATAAGAAACCTTGTTGGAAAATAATTTATTAGATAGGACGACCACGCACCCCACGTATATGTTTAAGAATGCTCTAAAAGGTCAAGTTTTACACCTGTCTTGGCTTACTAATGATGAAGACACACTAGAAACATCCTCCAGACAGCTAATGAGTGAATTTAAACATCAAGGTTATATGAATAAAGAATGTGAACATGATTTCAACATCTTGATAGAAGAAAGAAGCCATAGGGGAAAATCTTATTTCTTAAAAGATGCTACTGTTGAGATTGTTCAAAAGACTGATATACGGGGGAATGATTGTAGATTGATTGTTCCTTTTACCTCTGACAGTAAAGATATCTTGAGTATTATCAACAAGAATTGGCATATTTTAACAGCCGATATGGATATCAATCAAATAACAGGTCTGAGATCCAGGATTACATATAAGAATTGCAGACCCTTGAGAATGAAGCTTTGTTATTTATACATGTCACAAGAACATTTGAGTATCAGTAAAAGGAGTGGGACATTTGTTTGTGGACATTGTAATGTGTTATATATAGCCAGTAAGGATACATTTACCCACCCAACTACTGGGAGACAATATAAATTTACTTTTTATGCAGATTGTTTGACCAGTGACTTAGCATATCTGGCAACTTGTACTGTGCACTTTAAATTTTATGTTGGCAGGATCAACAGGACATTGAGAGAAAGGGATAAGGAAAATGTATATAAGATCAAGAAATGTGACACTTCCATTGCAACTGCCAAACATGTTTCACAAGCAGGACCACAGCATGGCTTTGAGTTTTATCAAGTTTTGAGCAAGAGCCACAGAATGGACAGCAACAGTAATAGGACAGAGAAAATGGAACAAAAATGGATCATCGGATTACAAGCTGATAAATATGGTCTCAATGATACTGTCTCCCTCAAACCCTTTTTAAAGGCTAGACCCTCTTGTTCACAAATAATGATTTGTTTTTGGTGTACATAAGTCATCAGACATATGATGTGAGTATACCATACACAAGAGCTTTTTTCATTTATATATATGTTTCATTGAATGTAATGTTCTGTTGTATGAGTAGATGTAGCAATGCATTGTCAGAATATTATCTTTTTTAAAAACTTTTGACTTTCCTTCTACAGTTGTGGTCCTATGGAACTTGTTGCTCTATGGCTTATATATTGCATTATATACAGGTTGTTTTTTCATATATCCAAACAGGAATTAATTATTTGTATGCATACCGCAAGTAAGTGCACATCAGGTTATATATTTTAAGACCTTGATTGTATTTTGTGTAGACTGCTATGATAAGAGCCATGGGCAGACTCAGCAATGCTTGTACACATTACAATAGAGCTCAAGACGTTCTTGTATACATCATATTAGAGCTTAGGATGTCCTTTTACTAACTTTTTATTATGTGTTACCCTGTCAGTTTTTATTATTTACTGCATTTTAGTAATAGATGCAGCATGATTGGTTTACTGTAAGGTGTTGAAGTTAATTATCAATTTACGTATTTATTCATTTGCATCGGTTGTGATTTCTGATTGGTTTTGACATGGCTTTTAAATGTTCATGTTTCATTGGATTTAATTGATATCTGAAGAAGCGTTGGTTACAACGTGAAAGTGTTCATGATATTTAATAAAGTCCATTTGTTTTTAACATATTTGGCATATTTTGATATCCTGGGCTGTGTCACAGTTGAGCAGTATGTTTAATTATCATGAGTGTGTCTTTTGTGAATAAACCCAGTTTGGTTATTATGAACTAATTGTGAAAGTGCAACCTTTATTTTGTCTACAAATATAGACATAAAGATTTTGTAGTCATTATTTAATAAGAAAATTGGTCTATACAATTTACATAGCTGCATATCTTTGCCAGATTTAAGAATAAGGGTAATCAAGGAGTATCTCCAAGAGGGAGGGATCACATTTTTAGTTTGTACTTCAACCAGGATGTTATGAAGTAAAGGTATAATTGAATCTGGAAAAAGCTTATAAAGCTCTCCTATAATGCCACCTATGCTGGGAGCCTTGTTAGGTTTAAGATTTTACTTTTGATTTCATTTAGAATAATTAATTCCTCGAGAGTTGTACTAAGACTTTTTGGGATGACCTCCAAATTTAAAATGCTTAATTCTTGGGATGTAACATTTTTGTTTATATTATTGAAGTTATAATGTTTGGTAAAATGATATCTAAAGGCTTCTAATATATCTGCAATATCAGAAACTGTCTTCTTAGTACTATCACATATTTTTTTTAGATATGATTTGCCTTGGAATGTAATTTTGCTCTTAATGACAAAGTGCGCATGTGTTAGAGAGTAAGAGCATAAGAGTTTAGTTTAATTTTTTCTGATGCTAAGTTTGTTTTATGTGTCAAAATATCTAAATATTTCTTGTTTAATGCATCTATTTCTTTTTTGTTATTTGAGTTTGATTGTGATGCTCTAAATCTCAAGGAGGTTAACTGAGATTGTAGGTTCTGTAGTTCTGATTCCCATTCCTTAGATATCTTCTTATATCAGACTATAGTTTTACCATAAACATATGCTTTTAGAGCATCCCAAGCCATAACAATGTTTATTTCAGGGTTATTATGTGTATTTAAGAAGAAGTTTAAGTCAGATAACCATAGTTTGAAGTCTTTTAGTTTGGTGATATGGGCAGGAATTCTAGTAACAGTATTTAGTTTCATGAAGTTTATTTGTATAATCTAACATAAGACAATCATGGTCTGATAAAGGACAAGAAAGAATAGTAAAGGATGTAAGCTTTAATTTTAAATCATTGAAGATAAGGACTTTATCTACTATGGTTTGAGTTTTAAATCTATGATCAGTGTGTATAGCAGAGTGATTTGTTATTTTTAGAGTTATATGTATTGTACAGATTATGACAATTTATCCATTTCTTAAGAATTTTAGCAGTGGATGTTAGCCTAAGTGGGCGACTACTTGTTGTATTGGAATTATCTACTAAGCAGTTAAAATCACCTCCTAAAATAAGATTCCCTTTTGATATACAATCAATAAAATTGAGATGTTTGGCAGTTGAAGCACCCGATCCTGGGAACCAATTAAGGTTAGCAAGCATTCAAATTCTATGACTGAATTTTACGATAGTGATAGCTAGTAGTCCCTCAGGGTCTTCATGCTTATATAATATTTGGGGACAGATAATATTCTTCCATAGGATCATCACTCTTCTTCTTTTAGACTTAAATGAAGCATGAGCTAATACTGTATAAGTGTTTGGTTTTCAAACATCCTTCTCTGTATTTTTAAAATTGGTTTCCTGTAGGAATACTATTTGTGGTTTGTTTAATGTAAGGTATCTTAAAAGATCTCACCCCTTCTTTGAGTTACTAATGCCATTTCTATTAAGTGTGGCTAAAGACAAAGACATTGTGAGTTATAGGAGTAATTTATCCAATGGTCAGTAATAATTGATTTTATCTTGAAGCATTCAATGAAAATTTGAGACTTGCAAGACATGTTTGCAAGAATCGTGACTGTGAATATGATGTGAAGTGTAATATAATTAGGCCTGAGTGCAGAATGAAACAACAAAATAATCATATTAAAAATAGAGAAACAAATAGTGTATTTTCCCCAACACATACATGGAATTATTTCAGCCTCTCTTGATAGCTCAGGGACTTTAGTGCTGTCATCTTTTTCCTTAGAAATCTTTGGGTTCTTTCTTATTGTTTGATATATCTAGTGAGGGATTCAAGTTCAGAATTTAGAATTCCCAAAACTTTGAATTTCATATGCTCGAGACCATATGATCAAAGTTTTAGACCTTTGAAATTCTGAAATAAATCCAAAAGGAACACAAAACCATGTTCCTAAATGTTTTTGCAGAAGGGCAAGCCACCCCGCACCCCCCCCCCGCTATTTAAAAATACAAACTCTGAGATTTCACTACAGTGAGGAAAAGGGAGAATTTCCTGTTTTGCTCTGTATGCAGATCTCTGATCAGGATTTCAAAGTTCTAAAACTTCGATCATATGGTTTCAACCATATGAAATTTGAGGTTTTGGGAATTTGAAATTCTAAAGGGAACCTGTAGTGAGATACATCTTGAAGAGGGCATTGCATTTTTTAATTAGTCTGATTAATGCTGTGTAGAGGAAGTGACTATCTTTTTAGACCTTGATGATATTTCTTTGGTAATTAGCTGTGCTATATAAAAGGATTTATTTTATTTACTCAAATATTTGTTATTTTGAAATAAAACACAAAAAGTTTGATTACAATTAAATAACAAATTGAATACTTGATTAACTATTTACAATATTTACATTTAGCTTGACATGAGCAGACTTCAGATAGTATTTGATATAAACAACTAAGTCAAAACATATAATAAATATGCTATCATGAAGTGACTGAGACCGATTGTAAAGTGTCAATCAATGACAGAACTTTCTTCCGTGGATTATTAACTAATGGCTTAGGGAATATTCTTAGTTCTTTGACTTTTATTTCCATTAATACTGTTTTCTTTAATAGCCATATAATGTCCTCCATGGTAGGTGATATGTTAGAATTCCATTTCCTGGTTATACATTTTCTAGCTACTGCTAGTATTGTCCACAGTTGATATAAATCTGTTTTATTCATGGGAGGACCTTCATTTATATTCAATAAAAATCAGAGCTTAAGTCATAACAAATGTAGCTGTGAAAATTGCGTGTAAGAAATTAACATCATTCCAAAAAGTTTTTATCTGCATACAATCATAAAAAAATATGAGACCAATCTGCTTCAGAGACTTGTTGACATCTGCAGCATAACCCTTTTCTAGAAGTATTGATTTTTGAATTTTTTTCAGGGGTTAAGAAGGATCTATGCAGAAATTTCTAAATAAATATTCTCCAATATTGAGAATATGATGTTAATTTAACTGATAATAGTATGTCAGATTTATTCTCTAAAGATAGAGGTATCAATATTCCTTTAGTAATAAATTGCCAATAAGTTGATTAATATGCTGTTTTTTAATTTTTATTAGATAAATATGAAGTTTCATTTGCCATAGTTGCATTATTGTAAATAATTCCAAACAATCCACTTATAAATTTTGGAGGATTTTTAAAGGAAGAGTTATTTATTATTCTACATAGATCCTTGGAGTATGTCAAAACATTCTATAATAATAACCAGTCATGTGAGGTTAACTTAAAATTTGATGACAATTTTTGTGCATCTAAGACTTGTTGATTATGCAGTGCAGTCAACATAATAAGTTCTTAAGTTCCCAAGAAATAAGAATATCACTATACATTCTATCTGGGAAGTTATTAGTAATGCTGAAAGGGACTAAAGTTATGAACCAAGTTTTTAAGTCTATATTCATATTAACAAATTTTCTAAAATTATCAAAAAGGTGGTTAACTAGGTTTAGTTTAGTAAGTTGTGGTCTATTATATTGTAAATTTAAGCTCAGTGAATACCATAATGTATTGTCTGTGTTTATAACTAAAGTATTTTTTGACAAATCGTTTTCATTTGATATTATAATTGTGTGTAATAATTTCCAGTTATAAGTATATTTAGGGGTTATCCAGTCAATTACAGTTTTGAATGAGGTAGCTCTTATATAAGATTTTGTGTCTGGAAAGTTTAGTCCTTCTTGTTCCCATTGCCTAATGTGATGTGATAATGCAATTCTATTTCTTTTAGGGTGCCAAAGAAATTTTAATAATATTGAAGTTATTTCTTTAAGGTAACATTGTTCAGGCATTAGCAAGATAGTTTGCACTACATATAGGATTTTTGGAAGCAATATCATTTTTATCAGTTGTAATCTATCTTCAAAATTTATAAACATATTATTCAATTTGTTCACCAGTGATTTAATTATATCTATAATCTTTCTATAATTTAGATTTAATATCTCATTTATATTTTGACATAAGACAATCCCTAGATAATTTAAGTTGGTTACTTGCTTGCAAATTATGTGATTCCCACCAACTTGTATTCCTTTTTTTTTTTTTGTTCAAGTAACAGGAATTTGTATTTAGATTTATTAAAATGAAGTCCTAAGATCTTATGGAATTGCTTTATCAATAAATCTACCTCGTCTAGAACTTCTTTTGAGTTAGGCAGGGTAAGACGAACATCATCAGCAAAGAGCATAATCTTTGAGCTATATTGTTCATAAATATCTATCCCTAATATCTAGGAGTTGCTCCTTATTAATATAGCATGTACTTCTATAGCCAATGCAAATAAAATGGGAGACATGGGGCAACCTTGGTAATGCCCTTGGTAATTTGGATTGCCTCTAAAGTAAAGGGTCCCAATTTTAATATAAGTTAATTTTTTTTCATAGATTTTCTTTATAATTATGATAAAAGGGAGGAGAAAATCAAATACTTCTCAGGTTTTAATTAAATAATACCAGTTTAATGAATCAAAAGCCTTTTCTATGTCCAATCAAATTATCAAGGCTTCTTGATTTTCTCTATTTAAATAATCAATTAATGTCAATATCCTTTTTATGTTATCATGTGTGTGTCTATTATATATGAATCCAGTTTAATCATTCTTGATTACATCAGCTATTTGTACTTTTATTCTGTTTACTATGATTGACATGAATAATTTGTAATCGCTATTCAACAATGATATTGGTCTATAAGAGCTGCAATAGACAGAGTCTTTGTTATCTTTTAAAACAGGGGTAATTAAAGAGTATCTCCATGAGGGGGGAATTAATGCATGAGTTTGTATTTCAAGAAATGTTTTATGTAACAATTAATTTATACTTGGAAAAAGTTTACACATTTCTGTTATTAATCCATCTATCCCTGGGGCCTTACCAGTTTTGCTTTCTTTAATCTTTTCTGTAATTTCATTGTATGTAATAGGTTTGTCCAATTCTGTTTTTAATTCATTAGGTATTTTCTTATTGTTAGGAAGAATATTTTCTAAATTTAAATGTTCCCTTGTAGTGCTTTTAGTTTTATAATGCTCAGTATAATGATTTTAAATGCATTTAAAATATCACCTATTTCTGAAATTGTCTTAACTTTTCCCTTCATGCAAGATGTTAATAATAGAATTAGCTTTTGTTTGGATTTTAATTTTCATGGCTAGATTATGTAAGTGCTTTGGTGAAGTTCCATAAGAGTTTATTTTTAATTTTTTCCATGGCTAAATTAGTTTTGTGGGTTAGTATTTCATTATAGCTTTTATGTATTCTATCTTCGTTTTTGTTACCATATGAATTAAGGTCCTTTTTAGATTTATATGACAAAAGTTGTTTTTGTAATTCTAGCAGTTCTGATTCCCATCCTTTGATTTTGTTTCTGAACCAACTAAGGGTTTTATCATATACATATAGATATTTAAGCTTTTAATGAATCCCAAACCATAACTATGCTTACATCTGGTTTATAATTAATATCTAAAAAGAGTTGTAGTTCATTGTTTAACCATTGTTTAAATTCTTTAATTTTTGTAATATATGATGGAATTCTATTGATGAGTGTCAATGGCCTAAAATCTATTTGAATTTTCAAGCTAAGAGAGTTATGGTCTGAGAAGTAACATGGGATTATTGAAAAGTAAGAGATTTTTGAGCAAAGATCCTGAGAAACATATATTTTGTCTATTCTGGTTTGGGTTCCAAATCTATAATCTTGATGAGAAAATAGTAATGAGTTGCTACTTATAGTATTATAGGTGTCACTTAATTTTAATGCCTCAATCCATCTTTTTAGAAGTTTTGCAGAAGATGTTAAACATTGGGATTTCTTATTTGTTGTTTCAGAAGTATCAGTGATACAATTAAAATCACCACCTATTATCATGTTTCCTTTAGATATACTTGTTATGATATTTAAATGTTTCTTGACAGTTCCCACCCCAATACCTGGGATCCAATATAAGTTTACTAATGTCCATATTCTATTATTAAATTTCAATATAATGACAGTTATAAGACCATCACTGTCTACATATTTGTGAATAATTTCAGGGCTTAGAGAACTCTTTTTCCTCAAGATTGCTACCCCTCTTGACTTTGATTTATACGAGGGACAAGTTAGAGTCATATATTCACTTGGATTCCATATAAATGTATCATTCTTTTTAAAATGTGTTTCCTGTAAGAATATTATTTGGGCTCTATTCAACTTTACATATTTTAACAAATTAGATCTCTTGATTTGATTATTTAAGCCATTAATATTTAAAGATAACAATGTGAAATCCATTTCAGATTGTTTTTAGAGAAATAATTGTTATATTGTTATTTTTAATATATAAAACTTCTCCTCTAATTGTTAATTTTATAATAGCGTGTATACATCCTTCTGTCTCAGTCAACAATATTTTCTTCAAAAAAGACAATAAAGAAAAACTCATGTCAAGCTTAATGAAACTAAATATGAATTTAAGTATTAAGATAATTGATAAAGTTATACTAGTGTAATTTTTGATCCACATTCAACATGGAATGTAAAGCATTCCTGGTTCAACATATAGGGGATAAATCTGTTGTACTAAACTTCCTAACTTTCTTTCACATTTGTTTGAGCTCCATGGATAAATTGCAGTTTTAAAGAAGACTATTATGTGATTAAAATAACTTGTGACATTTTATTATTTAACTTACCTGAATATATGATTTCGTAGATTAATAGAATTTGTATCAACATATCTTATTAAATCAAATGCAAAGTATCATATGAATAACTGATCTGTTATATAACTCATATACAAATTAAAAGACTTAGATTTAATAGTTTAGAATTCACAAAAAGACTTTAAGGAGAGATAATTAATTTGGTAAAAGCTTTTTATTAGATTCTTATGTTTATTTCCATCCATCAACTTATAAACTATGTAATTTTTCTTTTGAGAGCTATTAAGATGTGTAATGTGTCCTCCGTTGTAATCTACTGTAACAATACAGTATGTATTTCTGATTTAATTTAATTATTCTTTATCAGCATACCATCTGACCATTCCCCTTCTTTCCATATTGTTTATAAGTAATAACTACATTGTTTATAATCAGGTATATACAAATTAGGGTGTTCTACTGTTTTAATAATGATCCAAATTATATTCATTACAGTATGAAAGAGACTGTTTCCTCAACACTACCATTGAATATTCCTGCTTCACTTAAGACAGTTTAATGAATGTTATTTTCCCTTCCTCACTTCCTCTCTCCCACTTCTCTCATCCACTCTCCAAACATTATTTTGAAATAACAAGTCTTAAGATCCAGTGCAAGTGTAAAAATACATATCAGTATTGGTATGTTATGATTTTAAATGAAGGCTATGTTTATATTGTTTTTATATGATCTGCTACTTGAGATTAATAAATGCATATATTATATATAAACATTATGATGTAACATTTCACACCTGTCCTTTCCAATTTCCAGCAGTATCATAAAATAAAGGTTTCCAGGTAATTCTACAAAGTGACCTAGTAGATAACATACTACTTTGAATGTAGTTTTCATCATTTACTGACAATCAATGTTATTCAATGGTATATGTATTTCTATTAATATTTGAAATATTTATAACATCTTTGTGTCATTGCTTTGTGACATTTATTCAAACACGTAACATAAAACAACTAGTATAGCATTAGATACTGACATGTATATAATGTGGATAACATGGAGAGAATTATATGTAAACATGTCATTCAATCCTACATAAATGCAGAATATGGTTAACAACAGAACATTAAACTATTAACTTTTATAATGCCTTTGCAGAATTGATTAACAAGTTATTATTTCAAACGTTTGTATATGATTTTGCAAATACTTCACATTACTAAGTTATAAAATTACTTGTTAAGAAGTGTAAATGATTTCTGCATTCACTCTTAGTCTAACTTCCTCATTCCACTGAAGTTTAAGCAACCAATCATTGACTTTGTTGCCAGTAACTATAATAGCATTAAGCAAGTACTGCAAGCCTGTGATGAGTCAGTTAAAAAGATTAAACCTGCTTGCAACCTTTCTGGGCTTAAAAAGCTTCACCACCAACTCCTCACGAGCATACTGTTTTCCCGCTTTCACACTTCTAAAACCAAATGCTTTTAGCCTTCTCCCTTGCAAACTTCCTCATATCTATTCAACATTCTGTCAAGTGTATGTACACACAAAGGCAACAACTGACACAAGTTCAATCCGGACAGAGCACCCCCCCCCCCAGACTAATCAGCTGAACACAAATCAAATACATACCTAGTAAAATCAAATGCACTCAATTGTCAGTTTCCACATTCACAATATATACCACTGATACACCACACCATGCAATTCTCTACTTCCATCTTAGAAATAATTGTCTCTATTATAGCACATAACTTCTAGTATCCATAATTTGTGGGCAAAGCCTTCAAGCATTACAAGCAAAGCTTACCCACATCTCATGTTCCCTGCCACTGCACCACGATCCTCCTTAACGGAGACAAGTAATCAAGTGACCTCGCATAAGAATCCAACAATCAGTGATAACAACAGCATCATAAGCCAGTGAATGCTGCTATCCAGATATAACTCCAATGTGCCGAGACAACAAATAGTTTAATCAACACTCTTAAGTTTACAACCCCTATCATATGAGAGTTGCCATCTATTTCACTAACCGCAACTGTTTGTATGTCTAAGTTGCGATCATTCTTCATAGCTGCACCTGCATCTAATTTATGTTTACAGTGCCAAAAAACACAGAAGACGTCATTTTCCCTCCCATAACTCTTCTTTCCCATCCTTCACTCACCACCCCTTCCCATTCATCTCTTCCAGTACTTAAGAGGGTCTAATGTACATTAAAAAAGGGTTGCAGTCCACAGTTCAATTACTCTAATTAAGGAAGTTAGCATTACCTCAATCTAAGTCCACATCTCTACGACATTATAAGCATCCACTTCATTTCATGAAGCAGCCCTATGCCACATTGTTCGCAGTCATTCAGTGCAGCTATAAATATCGAGTGAAGCTAAGCAAACACAGCAGCACACAGACATTTAAAATCATCGGATGCTTCACTTCACCAAAATGACACATTTCACGGTCCTTTCCACAATTAAATAAAACCTTAAACTAACCATGGCAATATTTGTCAGCAAGAATATTTCATTTGCTGTTTGTTTTTAAATAGAAAAAAGGGGAGCAACATATAGAACTTCTGATATATTATATGAAACTTGTCTGTCAGGATTTACTTATCCTTTAGAGTTTTTGAATTAATGAAAATAACTGTTTAGTTGTTTTCACTGCAACAGTGAATCATTAAATTAAATAATATATAGCGAAGCAGAAGTGTAAAGAACAAATACTAAAGAATATTTCTGTTACTACTAGTGAAGAATTTGAATAAGATAAATAAGACATACGTTTTTCATCATATATACATATATATATATATATACATTAAGATATATACACAGGAGTACATTTTAGATTTAAAGTTATGAACTAGTAATATGCATCAGCTGTTAAGTATGTTGCAGTTGATACTTTGAGATATTTTGCTGGAATAGCAATCTTAGATTCAGTTTTTTGTTTTTTTTCTTTTTTACATCAGTCCAGGTATTCTTATCAGTTGCTCTTTTCAAGGAAGGGGATGCCCAGTCCATATCTACAGGAATAGATATAATATTGTTGTTTTTATTGAACAAGAAGGCTTCGTCCAGGTTGTTGAAGGTTTGCATCTCATTTCATTTAAATGCAGTATTTTGGTTCTTGCAGGGAAAACTAGTTGAGATTTAATGTTATTTTGTTTTAGTAGTTTAATTAATGGCCATGTCTTTTTTCTTTGTTCCAGAACTTTTGCAGAATAGTTATTGTCAAATCTTATTAAATGTTGATTATATTTTAAAGGGCTTTTCCTTCACACAGTTTTAAGTACTAGTACTTTGTCCATAAAGGATAAAAACTTTATTACAACTGACCTTGGTAATGTAGAAGACACAGCTGAAGGTGATTAAGTTGGATTTCCCAAGACTCTGTGAGCTCTTTCAATGCCAAATGAGAAACCCTCTTTAAGGTGTAATATGCCTGGAATCCATGTGTTTAGAAAATAAATAATGTCTCCTCCTTCAGTATTCTCTGGTAAACCGAAAATCCTAATGTTTGTCCTTCTCTCCCTATTTTCAAAGTCATCCACTTTATTGAGAAGCCAAGTATTTTGTTTGAGGAGAAGGACTCTCTGAGTTTCTTCTTCCTTGAGTCTTCCCTCAATATCACTTAAAGAAGTTTCTATGTTTGTTATTTTAGTCTGATGTTGTTGAAGCATTTCTTTAAATATATCTGGTTGTTTTGGACAATTCTCCTCCAGATTCTGTCGAGTTTCTTTAAAGTCATCCTTTTTCAATGGCCGTTCTTGCAGTGTAGTGGTCACAAGTTGTAGTTCCTTTTTTAGTACTAGATCAGAGTGAGAGTTCTTTGAGTTGCTCATTTCTATCAATTATAATAGTCTCCAATATATTTTGACAGGAAAATTCTTACAGATATCCAGCAAAATTTGTAAATTTGTATATCAGACTTTTATCTATTTTGGATGTTTCTGTTAAAAAAATATTTTAATTCCTGTATTCTATACTAGTTTAGGGAGCTCTAAAATTCTGCTGCCTTCAGTTAGCCATTTAGGCTCCACCCCCTCCCCCAATAAAAGGATATCTTGATGACCATTGTCAGAGGATTGTTAAAACAGGGGAGTTATTAGTGTATGTTCCTAAGTTTCTGACTGCATTTTGTTTTGTAGTGGCATGTTGTCTATACAATATGAACAGAGGAGGTGTTATCTACCAAAAGTGATGATACTACACTTTTTAGCATTTAGCCATGTGCCCTGAAGTATAGTACAACTTTTCAATTACTACAAGCTTATACCTATCACTAAGGCCATGATAAAATGAGGTACCTGTGGATTTTGAATTAAAAATGAGGTACCCCAGGGTGGTAAAAGAGATGTAGCAGGAGAAAGAACAAAAATATTAAAACACATTAAACATTGGAAAATTATATAAATGGACCAAAATAGTAAAGTCCAGTCCCTCAAATTTTATACACAAGACAACAGTATCCCTTTACACCCAATGATAAGATATGGCTAAGTTTGAGAACAGCCCTAGCATCCTTTTTCTGTGGATCTAAAAAAACAAGGGTCCAGTAGAAGAAAGCAGATCTTGCCTGTAAATCAAGGTGGGTGTTCCAGATCCAGAACATTACTATCACATGGCACAAGTATCAGGCTATTATAGCTTTTACAGTGGCAGTAATAAGAGCCAACATTAAGCGAGTAGTCAAGGACCAGTAAAGAAGTTTAATAAGAAAGAGGGGATAGGGCTACCAGACTCAAATACAGACATGGATGAGTGAGAGAGATATTAAGGGATATGAATGCACTTCATTATTAGGCCTGATTAGGGGAGTGCAGAAAAAGAGAGACACATAGGTATATTCCCCTGACAATGTAATCATCAAGAATGAGTAAGACCAAAGGCAGAACCTGGCAGAAACCACTGGCAGAATCTGGATACAGCACCCAGATTCAGGGAACAAATAAAGCAGAATAAGGTGCCTGGAAGTAAGTATAAAACCATTCGGTCTCCCAGGTTAGCATATCTGGACTTGACTATGGAGGCTGAGAAACTGCACAGTGATTTGAGCAGAGGGGTAAAAAATTGAGATGGTTTAAATTAACAAAGGAAGCAAGGACACAGAATGCAACCAAAAAAAAAGATAATCTCAAGGTCATATAGAGTTTTAATACACAATGTCCAAACACAAAAACTAAGACAAGGATGTTGTACATCATTAAAAATGAATTTTATGAATAAGTAGTGGCAAGGTACCTGTTTAACTCCTAGATGCACTATTAAAATCAAGATACCTAGAATATTTGCCTGAAAATAGCTTCAGAAATATTTTATACACACAGACTGCATAATATGTTTTTCATGAATAGTAGTTGTTGCAGATGTCACTCAAATCAACAAGACACATGGGAACATGTCTTCTGGGATTGCAGAGGACTGGACAATATAAATAAGAACATGCACAACCTGTTTTCTAAAAAACTTGAAGGATCTATTGCAATTAAGCTGGGATCCAGAAATAAAAGTTATCTGGCAAAAGAGGCATTGTTAACACTTTTATAACTGGTGAAAAAAAATGATAGTGATGATAATAATAACATGCAAATAGAAGAGGGGCAGAAATGCCATATTTGGCAGATGTCCTAGAGATAATGGGAGAACTGAGGGATACGGAACTATAGTCCAGAAATGGAAATATAAGTAAAAAAGGAACCTGGAGATGGCAGCTTTGGCAAAGAATGGTTGAAGATCATAAATAAGCAAAGGGGGATGGATGGTTTGAAATAGAAGGTAAAAGAAAAGAATCTTGGAGTAAACTAGGATTACCAAGCTAAGATATAGGTTTGAGAGATGAAATAAAAATTGGCATACAAGAGCTGAAAAGACAAGGAAAGTATTGAAACATTCCCAAACAGAAAGCAAAAGGCAGTCTTGATCAAGGCTAAGTAATAACAGATTAAATAACATATGTCCTCAGTTTGTATGGTGAGGTCTAGTTTGGAAGTAAGTGCAAGGAAGCTGTATTATACAGTATGTAAGGAAGGGGGAAACATTTTATAATAAATGAATGGACAAATGGAGGTTTACAGATTAAACTAAGTTAAAATAATTCTCAGATGAATTTCAGATGCTGTGCTGTTTAATGTTCTACACTTTCTACAGGAAAGAAACCAGTAAATGAAATATGTTAGTTAAAAAAACAATTTGAAACATAATTGCTGGGATTAAACCTGGACTTAATGTATAAATAAGCATGGTATAATGAGATACTTAAGTATTTTTAGTTAAAAACAGCCCATCTGCCAGTGGAGTGACTTTCTGCACCAAGCGTGAGGTATGCACAGCAGTTGCAATTTGTTAACAAGTTTTCATTCATTTGCATACTTTGTTAGCCAGAGGTCTTGGCTGTCTGCTTGGAGATCTGAAAAGTAAACAACAAAAAGGAGGGTTTCCTCTTGACACCCCTAAGGGACACTGCTGGCCACTTTCATACTTTCAGATGAGGCACCTTCATCTCACACTGTGTGGATTCTGCCTTTAAACCAGTTTCCTATCCACTGTACCACATATGGGTCACTATTTAAAGTATTTAGCTTCGGTATGATGACTGCATGGGGAATGGTGCTGTCGAGGGTCTTGGCCAGACCAGCATATACCATGTGTACTGCATGGTCACCATTTAAAGCCTCTATAATCCTTTCAAAGAAGATTGTCAGTTTACCAGAATTAATACAGGATCTACGCTTCACAAGGCCAGACTGTTGGGAATAAAGTCCAATAAGATTCTAATATATTTTAGTTTATAAGGTCAGATATAATATGTTCAATGGCTTTACAAACTGACTTAAAGTGCTCTCATACCATCTGGAAATATAATCGGTGATAAGTATAATTCTTGGCACTTTAACTTTTCACTGTTCTGCAGTGTCTTAATTTTTTTCTTGAATTATTTTATATAGTTGCTGACTGAATTATTTTATATATTTGCTGGCATTGTTTTTTGTTCCTGATCTCTTCTGAAACTAGCCCCCCCCCCTATTTCTGTGGTGGTGTTAAAGTTTATAAAACTGGTCTAACAGCTTTTTTTGTTATCTGATTGCTTCAAGGCTTGCCGATTTAAAATAGCCCCTGTTTGTAAATCCCTGCATACACTGTTAGAAACTCATTGTGTTCTGACTTGAGTGCTCTCAAACAATCTGGAAATATAATCAGTAATAAGTATAATTCTTGGCAATTTAACTTTTCAGAGTTCTGCATTGTCTTAATTTTTGCCTGAATTATTTTATATATTTGCTGACTGAATTATTTTATATATTTGCTGCCATTGTTTTTTTTGTTCCTGATCTCTTCTGAAACTGGTTTTCTCCATCCCACCCACCCTATTCTTGTGGTGTTTGTTATATTTGGTGGCTTTGCCATTGCCCAGCCCTACTGTAAATTTGATCTGGGACACTCCTCCCAGTCTAGTGTTCATTCTACCTATTAGAGAGAGAACATTTGAGAAGGCCAACCCACTTAGGTTCTTAACCTTGAATTGTCTTCTGCTCCTCCTTCCTCTCCTTGCACTTTACGAAGAAAAACAAAACCAAAAAAAATCTCACTGTGTTCTGACTGAGTGCTGAGTGTGCTTCTCAGCTGATAAGTATTTTTTGGCACTTTCTAACTGCTCAGAGTTGAATAAAGAAAAATTGAATTTAATTCAGAATGCATTTCAAATAAATTGCATTTATTTAAACAGTATATGCTTTATTTTTAGTGTTGTTTTAGCTGCTTTCTGAAAAATAAAATCTAAGCTTGTTTCCTGCCTTCCCTGTAATTGGTCTAGTCCAGATACAGATTTGCTGTATCCAGGACTGTTGGTAAGCTTCTGAGCCCCCCAAGCCTTTTTATGTTGGAGAGAAGCCTTCTAGCTTATCAGTGGGAGTGGTAAGCACTAGGTAGCCACAAGAGGAGTGGTTTCTGGCCCAGAAATTGTAGTTTATTGTCTGTTTGGGCAGTTTTTCCATCTCTTTCAACTTTCTGGTTTAAAAGCCTGCATGTGTGCTTGTTTCCTGCCTTTCCTGTAACTAGTCTAGTCCAGATACAGATTTGCTATATCCAGGACTGTTGGTAAGCCTCTGAGCCCCCCCCACGCCTTTCTGTGTTGGAGGGAAGCATTCTAGCTTATCAGTGGGAGTGGTAAGCACTAAGTAGCCTATCTACCACAAGAGGAGTGGCTTTTGGCTGATAACATGTAGTTTATTGGCAGTTTGGACAGTTTTTCCATCTCTTTCAACTTTCTGGTTTAAAAGCTCGTGTTTGCTCTTGTTCCCTGCCTTTCCTGTAACTAGTCTAATCCAGGTACAGATTTGCTGTATCCAGGACTGTCTGTAAGCTTCTGAGCCCCCAAACCTTTCTGTGTTGGAGGGAAGCCTTCTAGCTTATCAGTGGGAGTGGTAAGTACTAGGTAGCCTATCTACCACAAGAGGAGTATTTTTTGGCCCAGAAATTGTAGTTTATTGACAATTTGGGCAGTTTTTCAATTTATTTCTACTCAGTTTATTGATCATTTGGGCAGTTTTTCCATCTCTTTCTACTCGCTGGTTTAAAATCCCGCATTTGTGCCTCTTTAAAACCTTTCCTGTAAATAGTCTAGTCCAGATACAGATTTCCTGTATCCAGGGCCGTTGGTAAGTTTCTGAGGCCCCCAAGCCTTTCTGTGTTGGAGGAAAGCCTTCTAGCATATCAGTGAGAGTAGTAAGCACTAGGTAGCCTATCTACCACAAAAGGAGTGGTTTCTGGCCCAGAAATTGTAGATTATTGGCCGTTTGGGCAGTTTTTCCATCTCTTTCATCTTTCTGGTTTAAAAGCTCATGTTTGCACTTGTTTACTGCCTTTCCTGTAACTAGTCTAGTCCAGGTACAGATTTGCTGTATCCAGGACTGTTTATAAGCTTTTGAGCCCCCCAAGCCTTTCTGTGTTGGAGGGAAGCCTTCTAGCTTAATGGTGGGAGTGGTAAGCACTAGGTAGCCTGTCTACCACAGGAAGAGTGGTTTCTGGCCCAGAAATAGTAGCTTATTGACAGTTTAGGCAGTTTCTTCCATCTCTTTCACCTTTCTAGATTAAAAGTCCACATCTGTGCTTGTTTCCCACCTTTCCTGTAACTAATCTAGTCCAGATACAGATTTGCTGTATACAGGACTGTTTGTAAGCTTCTGAGCAGTGCCAAAGTCTGCTCTTCAATTTTTCCCTTAGATCTGCTAGTTCTCTCCTCTCCTGCACTTTTACTAGCTTATTAGTTTAGCACTTTACCAAACTTCTTGTAGCAATTATTGTAGCACACAAAAGTGCTACCAGCACTAAACGTTCTACAAGGGAACAGCTCCAGTATTTATTAATGCCCACCCCTCCAGGCATGTCTAAAGGTCAGTTCCCTGTGCTTTCTCCTATTAACCTGGTGAACTTGGGCATCCTGAGGCAATGTAGCAACTGTCTCATGTACACTGACAACTCTCTCCTCTTACCTCCCAACACTCAGACTTGAGAGAGATGAATTTATATATCCAAATTGGAAGCCATGCACTCTCCAGTCAAGACGGGAATAGATGGCCAAGAGGAGAAGGTCAACACTTGCACCACACCACATGGAACACATAGCCCTGCAGAACACACACCAGCACTGCCTTTACATAAAAACACAAACCACACACCCACCTTCACAGAGGCTCTCAGTAAAAATCTACACAAACATCAGAGATCTCCAAAGCAGAAATGCATCCGACCACCACAACACAACACTAATGACGAGACACATAACTCTCCTAAAGAGCGTGCCACTCAACCAAAGCCTCTAAGGCAAATCAGCACTAAAGCATTAAAAGCTCATGTTTGCTCATGTTCCCTGCCTTTCCTGTAACTAGTCTAGTCCAGGTACAGATTTGCTGTATCCAGGACTGTTTGTAAGCTTCTGAGCCCCCAAACCTTTCTGTGTTGTAGGGAAGCCTTCTAGCTTATCAGTGGGAGTGGTAAGTACTAGGTAGCCTATCTACCACAAGAGGAGTGTTTTTTGGCCCAGAAATTGTAGTTTATTGACCATTTGGGCAGTTTTTCCATTTCTTTCTACTCAGTTTATTGATCATTTCGGCAGTTTTTCCATCTCTTTCTACTCGCTGGTTTAAAAGACCGCATTTGTGCCTCTTTCCCACCTTTCCTGTAACTAGTCTAGTCCAGATACAGATTTGCTGTATCCAGGGCCGTTGGTAAGTTTCTGAGCCCCCCCAAGCCTTTCTGTGTTGGAGGAAAGCCTTCTAGCATATCAGTGAGAGTGGTAAGCACTAGGTAGCCTATCTACCACAAAAGGAGTGGTTTCTGGCCCAGAAATTGTAGATTATTGGCCGTTTGGGCAATTTTTCCATCTCTTTCATCTTTCTGGTTTAAAAGCTCATGTTTGCGCTTGTTTACTGCCTTTCCTGTAACTAGTCTAGTCCATGTACAGATTTGCTGTATCCAGGACTGTTTATAAGCTTTTGAGCCCCCCCAAGCCTTTCTGTGTTGGAGGGAAGCCTGCTAGCTTATTGGTGGGAGTGGTAAGCACTAGGTAGCCTGTCTACCACAGGAGGAGTGGTTTCTGGCCCAGAAATAGTAGCTTATTGACAGTTTAGGCAGTTTCTTCCATCTCTTTCACCTTTCTAGATTAAAAGTCCACATCTGTGCTTGTTTCCCACCTTTCCTGTAACTAATCTAGTCCAGATACAGATTTGCTGTATACAGGACTGTTTGTAAGCTTCTGAGCAGTGCCAAAGTCTGCTCTTCAATTTTTCCCTTAGATCTGCTAGGTCTCTCCTCTCCTGCACTTTTACTAGCTTATTAGTTTAGCACTTTACAAAACTTCTTGTAGCAATTATTGTAGCACACAAAAGTGCTACCAGCACTAAATGTTCTACAAGGGAACAGCTCCAGTATTTATTAATGCCCACCCCTCCAGGCATGTCTAAAGGTCAGTTCCCTGTGCTTTCTCCTATTAACCTGGTGAACTTGGGCATCCTGAGGCAATGTAGCAACTGTCTCATGTACACTGACAACTCTCTCCTCTTAACTCCCAACACTCAGACTTGAGAGAGATGAATTTATATATCCAAATTGGAAGCCATTCACTCTCCAGTCAAGACGGGAATAGATGGCCAAGAGAAGAAGGTCAACTCTTGCACCACACCACATGGAACACATAGCCCTGCAGAACACACACCAGCACTGCCTTTACATAAAAACACAAACCACACACCCACCTTCACAGAGGCTCTCAGTAAAAATCTACACAAATATCAGAGATCTCCAAAGCAGAAACGCATCCGACCACCACAACACAACACTAATGCCGAGACACATAACTCTCCTAAAGAGTGTGCCACTCAACCAAAGCCTCTAAGGCAAATCAGCATGCTAAGCATACTAGTCATAGATGACTCAATAGTGAGGCACACTGATGTCCCACTCACTAGGTTGAATAAGGAGAGAGTAACAGTCAGCTGCCTGTCAGGTGCCAGGATCAGCGGCATAACACACGCACTTAGGTCTCTCAACAACACATACAAATATGACTCTGTCATTGTAAATGTGGGTGTGAATGACCTGAGATGTACCTCTCTGGACAACATGAAAAGCGACATGGAGGAGCTCTTGGATTATGTAGCCCAGGCTGGTATGACCCTAGCCCTGAGCAGCATCCTACCATCACCCAGAATGATATCATTGTACAAGCAGAAAATTACTGATTTTCACAATTGGCTAAGTTTCTTGTGTCATTCTAAAGGGCTCCATTATCTGTCTGCCTGGGATAACATGATTGACAGTCCTCGATGCTTTGCAAGAGATGGCCTGCATATGTCACCCCTGGGCTTCTGGATACTGGCCAAGGCTCTTGCCACCACTAGAGTGCCCTTTTTAGGTGGTTTTCCAAAGATCAAATTACCACCATAACAGCTACAAACAAATGCAATCTGAGAGTCATGCTGCTTAACGCTAGAATTCTAAATCTTAAAATGCACTCACTCAAAGCACTCCTTAAAATGGAGAACATCAACATTTGTGCTGTAACAGAGACCTGGTTCAAGGCAGTAGAAAGCACCCCTGCACTACCAGGCTATAACTCATCCCACTCCTTTCAGCCCCAGAACATGGACCAAAGCTCCAAAGGTGGTGGTGTTTCCATATTCATAAAGAATGCGTACACCTCCAGAGTGGTAGCCCAACATAACGTATCTGAGATACTTCAGGTGCAGCTAACATTGGGTAAGACAGCAATTCAGGTAGTAGCCTGCTATAGGTCCCCAACCATGTCCCAAGACTCACAATCCAAATTCCTAAGCACCTTGGAGAATATTAGGATCTAACCTAACACTTGCATACTGTGCGACTTCAACTACCCCTCCATTAACTGGAAAAACTACTCGTACCAATACACTTGCCCAATGTTTTCTGGAATTCATTAATTCTAATGCTCTGGACCAGTTTATTTTTACCTATGCTAGAGGAAGCAACATCCTTGACCTGGTCATTACTAACATGGGCGACCATTGCTCTACACCAATAGTCAACTCCTCCCTGGTTAGATCCGACCACAAACTAATCACCTTGGAAATCCACATTCTTCCCACCCCCACCTCCCCACAAAGGTAATCTAACTTTGGGCTCCTAAAAACAGAGGTGGATAACTTCACGGCACCCATGCAAATGGAGAATAGTTGCATGACCATCGAATCATACACAAATGCACTGTACGAACACGTACACAAATGCATGGATCTCACCATACCCAACAGAACAAAGACACTCTCCTCAAAAAAAAAAAAAGGAAGCCAATCTGGTGGTCCCCTGCCATAAACAAACTCTACAACAGAAGGAGGAAATTGATGTGGAATAAGGCAAAGTCCCAAGACTGGAAAAACTCCCTTATCAGCCTCAACAAAAGGTTGAGGTCTCTCATCAAATCCTCTAAAGCTAGCTATCAAAACATGATTGCAGCAGATAGTAAACACAACCACAAGGCCTTCTATAGATATGTAAAGAATCTCCACAGCAATACCCAGATTTGCTCTGAGCTACTGCACAATGGTACCTCCTATACTGAGCCAACAGATATTCCCAATGTACTGGCCGACAGATTCAGTGCTAACTTTAACCCCCCCCCCCCCCCAAGGACCAATCACAATGCCAGTAGATTGCCAGGCACCCAGTATTACTGCTGCACAGGTTAAAACAGCACTGTCTAAGGCCAAGAATACAGCTTCTATGGGACCTGGCAATATCCCGGACTGTGTTCTACATGAACTACAGTGTGAACTGGTACATCACCTGTGTGCCCTGTTCAATCACAGCCTCACCTCAGGCTTTGTCCCTACCAAATGGTGCACTGCTACAGTCATCCCTCTCCACAAAGGAGGAGCGGCTACAGACCCCAGGAATTATTGCCTAATTAGCCTGACAAGTCTGATATGCAAAGCTATGGAAAGCATCATCATGGACCTAATAATCAAGGATATAGGGAATCTCCAAACTCTGGATCCTACACAGTTTAGTTTTGTGAAGGGTAGATCATGCCTGCTCAACTTGGTCAACTTCTTTGAGTCAGTCACCAGAGCTGTGGATGAAGGCAAGGTGGTTCATACAGCCTACCTTGATCTGGCCAAGGCCTTTGATACCATTTCCCACTCAGAAATCATAGAAAAACTCACTAAGCTAGGCATAAACCCCTATATCACTAGGTGGTGGGTTGCAAACTCGCTCACAGAAAGAATCCACAGTGTGAAAGTAACTGACTCCAAGTCAGACTGCCAACCAGTCACGAGTGGAGTCCCACAGAGTTTGATCTTGGGTCCTCTCCTGTTTTGTATCAACTTCTCTGAAGTCCAGGCCAACACGAAGGGACTCTGGCTGACAAAGTTCGCAGACAATTGCAAGTTGGGACCTATTATTAACTCCCCAAGTGAGGTTGACATCCTACAAAAAGGCCTTAATGACACCAATGACTGGTGTCAGAACCATGGCCTTAAGCTCAATGCCAAAAAATATGTTGTCATCCCCCTTTGGAAAAACCTGGTTCCCCTGAATTACCACATTGATGGTAGTCCACTCAACACAGAAGGCGTTATAAGAGATCTGGGAACACAGGTTGACAGCAACCTCTCTTTTGACCACCACATTGCCACTGTGGTCAGAAAATCCTTCTATGTGGCACATCTCATTATTAAGGGTTTTGCATCCAGGAAGAAAGCAGTCATTGTCTCCCGCTATTCTTCCCTCATTAGGCCAATCATCGAGTACAATGCCACATTTGGCATGTACCTGACTAGACACATGCAACAACTTGAAAGGCTGCAAAAGTACCTCGCAAAGAGGATCCTAGGCCTTAAATACTTGTCCTAGATGGACAGACTCAAAAAAACTCCAGCTATTCTCTGTCTCATATCACCTACTTAGAGGCAATCTCTGCTTGACTTACAAAGCCATGTCTGACCCAGCTCTGTTAGAAATGCTGCATCTAAAGAAATCCCAATCCCTCCGCACCACATGGTCCAGAGAGCTCATCCTTATTACCACAATTAACAGAACATGCTTGAGGGACAGGTTCATAACCCAGAGACTGCCCATGCTATGGAATAGACTTCCCATACATGTCAAACAGAGCATCTCACTGGCCCTCTTCAAGAGAAATCTTGATGAGTGGATGAGAAATAGAAAATTCACCCCAGGGATCACTCCAGTGGCTCTACTCAACAAAGGCACTAGGAACTAAGGTCAGGTGGCACGATGCCAGGGTAATCCTATGGGCTAGGCTTGTAAAGACTCCAGGACTATTAGCCTAGTACACACCTATGAACCTATAAGGCTGATAGGGCTGTAATTACCCATGTTAGCTGTAATATCACCCTTATGAGGGGGAGTTACCACTACAGTGCTCCTCTCATCAGAGACAAAATCACCAGCTACATTTAGGTTAAACAGTTTAAGGAGTGTTACAAACTAATATAGTGCAAAGGAAGAAACTTGCAGAAGATAAATCATAAAATCTTGCCTTTATTGGTAAGTGCTTTCTTACTGAAACATTGGTGCTTCATCAGACCATTTGAAATTGCATATCACTCAACTTAAATACAAAAACTGATAGGCTGTCTTTAATGATTTAATTGATGATGACTATCAAATTACAACCAATATAACAACATTCATATTTAAACACATTTATATGCATAAATAACATATAAGACTACACGTTTGCATAAAATACTTAAAAAATATCTTTTTTAAAACAATTTGGCACAAAAGCACTTACCAATAAAGACAAGATTTTATTATTTATCTTCGTCTGTGTTTCTTCCTTTGCCCTATATTTCTCCGTTATTGTTATTCATCATTTGTGAGTGCTACAGGAAGTTTATTCACAGTGGCATATATATTTCTTTATTTAATTTTAGTTTAAGGACTTCATTACTGTTTGTATAATAACTATCTTAAATATTTCTTTGAATTTTTTAATGATAATTTATTATAAAGAACAATGATTTTTATGCTCCATGCTTTTAAAACTGATTCTGTATACAAACTGTTAAAGCATTTTATTAGTAATATTCCCTTCTATAGCTGAGTAAATAAGTACTGAAGATTAAGTATTTTGCATGCAGACTGTCATTACAGGCTGAACTTTATCAATGGCACTCATTGCCGTATTTATCTAAGTTATTAACACTTGCAATCTCTTTATGTGCAGCACCTTCACTTTTAGCCTGAATTAATACAGACTTGCTCTGAGTGGCTGCAACTTTGTAATCATTTATTAAAGCTCTGTCATCTCTGTTGGATGGTTTTACACCACTTAGCAAAAAGTTAAATTTGCCTCAATAAATACATAATTTTCTTTTTACAGGACAGCTGTTCTTGTGTGGAAATCTTCCTCCAGAGTTTCTACATATCAAACTGATTTTTTTGTTTGTTTTTATATCCCTATATGTACATCTTTACTGGATTGTTATACTGTGCATTTGTCAGTTAATGTACTTCAAGTTTTTGTTTCTGCTGCCTTCCATTGCTATGCTTGCATTTCTGAAACTTCTAGAGTGCTCTTCTAAACTAATCTTGCAAGCATTACCTCCCTCCGTCAGTTTCAAAAATACATACACGTGCATTCTATTCTTGCAATGATCTTAGAATTAAACACACTTTCAGGAGAAATGTGGTGACTGGGGCACCATCATTATTTTAAACAACATTAACTACAATGGTTTTGATCAAACTACATATATAATTCCTCATTAAAAGGTGCTTTCACTAAAATCACCTGCTTGTTATTGGTGCTCATAATTTCAGAAATGACAGACTTAATCCTGTATAAAATATTTAAGCAGAGTGAACACAAAAAAACACTAACAGTAAGACCTTACTAAATTTAATGCCATTGGCTGCCACAAAATACTAAAAAATGTAAATCAAAATATGCACCAAACATAACAGAAGTTCTGAATATTATAAAGAGATAAAACATTAGAGGTGGGATCTTTAGAAAAGGAGGGGAGCACATTTCAAGGAAATAAGTAGAAATTGTGGGGAGAATACATGCAGACTAATGTTTAGCAGTAGGAGGTTTTAAGAATAGATAGGAATTGAGCAATTTATATAATGTTGGAATGAATGAAAATTGTTAAAAACATATATCTATACTGCATGACATTGACAATGGAAACTGTTATTACAGTTTGTTTTATTTTCTATTAATGCATGAAAACTCATTTTACAGTTTAACATGTGCTGATTTATTTATTTATTTATTTATTTATTTATGTATTGATTTATTTCACATTTGTTAATCGGGTTAGTCCAACTGGGTAAGAAATATGCATTTTCAGTGGAGACCAGAGGGGAAAAGCCCCGAACAAAACATACAAATACATACAAATAGAGACAAGTTAACAATATAAAGAGCAAAACAAACTTATGGATACAATGGATAAGAAAAATAAATGTAATCCAAGGAATAGTACATAGCTATATACAAGGTTAGAAGAAGGAAATTGCAAAAGAAGATAGGAGTAGTATTAAAAACACACCATAAAAGAAGAAAAACTATACAGGCAAAGTAAACAGAAACGGTTCATAGTGATTTCCTAATAGATATTTTACATTTCATGAGCATCAAGCAAATAACTTCCAAGGGCTGGAAGGCACTTCCCTGCAGTACTTCAAATGTAAATGATTTTTCTTCAATATCTTCACTTATTTTCCCACTTTCATAGGTCAACTATGCAAAACAGATCTTTATTCCATATTATATTAGTCCATAGCAATATTGGCAAATGCTGCACCCTAATTATCACATAACAGATTCTCACTAGTAGACCATAACAAATACCATAAAGATGAATTCCCAATAACCACATAACCCAGGTTTGATTTTTTTCAGACTTTACTAAATGATTCATTTTAAGTATAACACTGCAGTGATCTAAATACATATTTATGTCAAGAATATTTTTTGCAATCCTGCTTTCTCTCTTTTCTGCCTCATCAATCTTCTTCTTCTTTCGGCTTTCCCGGTTAGGGGTCGCCACTGCGGATCACCTGTCTGCTCATGACTGGCAGTGGAGTTTTATGGTGTTGAGTTGCCAGCCCAGCACCCAACCTTCCACAGAAGGCACACACTCACACCTAGGGCCAATTTAGAGTGTCCAATCCTCCTACAGCATGTCTTTGGGAGGAAACCGGAGGAAACCCACGCAACCACAAGGAGGACATGCAGACACGGCACAGAAGGCACCCCAGCCAAGAATTGAACCAGAGAACCTCTTGCTGTGAGACAGCAACACTAACCGCTGCACCACTGTGGCCGCCCCTTTTCTGCCTCATCAATAATGTATGCTATTTCTGTAACTGTTTGTTCCACTTTAGATTTCTACTTCCTGCTTATTGTTTTAGGGTCTTTCATAATAAAATTTACCATTTTTTTATTTCTGTCAGTTCTAAGCATCTGTGTTAGACTAAACCAATTAATAAATCAGCAATCATTACGTTCTAGCCAAGCATTATTTCTAGTAAACATTATAGTTCCAATATGCAACCAATGACCCTCTGGAAGAACCAAAAATATGCTCCCATGTCCCATAAGCCCCTGTGTCACATCCACAACATACAAACATACATGGTCCATCTGAAGTAACATCCTTCGTGACCTTACTGAATTATGAAAGATGTGTGCAAATGCTTTTAGATAAACATTCTAAAATTCCTGGATTTAACAGCATATCTTAGCAACTGGCATTAGACTCCCCAGATATGAATATTCATTTCCTTGCCCATATCATTGATTCAGGTTTGCTTTATTTTGTCCAATACCTGACTTGGAGCTCTCAGTGCTCTAAACACTTTACTTAGTATTCCCTTACTCATTGACAAGATAGACATACCCTCACCCAATAAAGACACTAGGGCATTCCCCCCAGTGGCTCATTTAATGCTAAATTCCTAGCGGTGCTCAACATTCTTTCAAATTCCACACAACCATGTCATTCTTTCTTGCCAAAGACATAACACCTGGGATAATACTAATGATGTATCCAACAGGCATCAGCATATTTGTCTATATTTTCAAATTTTCATTACTGGTTTAAATCTCCATAACAGAGGGACCTCACATCTTCTCCCATAATAAAACCAAATGGAAACTCTCTCAAAATTCACCCCCCCCCCCATAGACCAGTCAGATATTTGCACTTAGGTTCACATGGTTCATTTGAAGTACATTTTTTTCAACAGCATTGTGATATAATTTTCAATCACTTGCACCTAATGCACAATTTATTTCATAACCATTTGTCTAGCAGTTGGTGCTGAATGTTAAGGTTGTGAGGTGTATTTCCTTTGGTATAGAGTTTGATTTCCTCAGCCCACACTGGCCTACTGTGTCACTCTGAGCAAGTCATTTATCCGGGCAGGGTTTAGAGGTAATTGGGAATTTGGGCTAGGCTCCTCAGTGGCCTCCTGGACTGCAAGCCGATGTGTGCTACCTTTTCCAATGTTGCTCTTGATTTGTTAACATCTCAGATAAGATATATCCTCATATTTTAATTGACATCACAAAAAACTGACACACAGTGCCTACTAGAACTGAAGCAAATTCAGTAACTTCTGCAACATAAAGACAGTTAATGTTTGTTTTCTCTGATTCAATTCCAGTCCTACCCTTTTCCATTTCCTGAACTCATACTTGAATCTTGTATTGAACTTCCCAACCAGACTCACAAATATTTGATATGGGAACTGTTCTACTCATGTCTCAGCCTTCATGTCTAGACATAAGTTATTACCACAGTTTTATTCCTGGACTTCCCAGACTGAACTCGAATATGGTCCATCTGTTTCAGTGTTTTACTCTGATTAGCAAATGAATAATAAATAAAAATAAAGATAACATTTACTATAAAATGCAACAAATGTATGCAGCTTCAAAAAAGAGTACAGTCAACTCCTTCTTATGTCTTGTCAAGATGAACACATCCGCAATATATACAGATATCTTTACTTCTTTGCCACCATTTTATATCCTTTATCACAGACTTCCAAATCATTGCAGTGAATTGGTTCATTGCTCATTAGCGTCTGTATCTATATAGAGACAGTCTTGGCTAGGATTACCACTAGTAGTTTATAATCATAACGTAACACTGACATTGGACTACAAGATAATGGAAGGCCGAAATTCTTTCCTTTCCTTGATATCACAGTTACCAGACTTGTTTCACGACACAGAACTCTGTTTACTTTCCAAAACTACATTATATAGGTGCAATCATTTAGTCAAATGTTCTGCTCTTTGTAAATTCCATAACTCTGCTGAGAGACCATAAGTACAAAGAAGTTTATTTTAGAGTCTGAGTCCTGAAAACGTCTTAACTCCTGCAGTATAATAGGCAACAACATGGTTCCTGTCACTCGCTAGGTGAATCTTGTTAGTCTTGAATTTTACAGGAAAAAACACTTATTCTGTGCACATTATCTCCCCCTTTTGTGGAGGCCATATATAAATCTATATAATGCTGCATGAAATGCTCAGTTATCACAGAATATTTAATCAAATGTAAGCCTGCTTCATTTATATTAGCTGTGGCATCTGCTGCTTCAGCTTAACAGCCAATGCTTTCTGGTGCTCAGGAGAATTATAAAAATATTCACATTTCCATTCATCCCTGAAATGCCCCTTCTTCTTCAAAAAGATCTCATCTGCAATTCTTCTATATTATGTCTTACTCATGTCATTATTATTCTGGTGTTTTGATTTATTTGTAACATCTGATTCCTCAATTTTGTTTAAGCTTCATTTAGTGTGACTAATGTTTGATTACCTTCCTTTTACATAGTGAACGCTGTCATTATGAGATCTTTATGGATCTCCATTTCTAAAAAAGTGCAACTTTGTCATGCTAGAACAGTTTACCCACTAGCCTTGTAACACTTATTTGCTGGAAATAAAGCTAGGATTGCTTTTCCAGATGTGATGACATTAAGGATATAACTGTGCTCAAATACCCCCATTGATGGAATTGGTAAGAAGGAAACTGTTTGTCTTTTCAGCTTTTCCCGGTTAGGGGTTGCCACAGTGGAACTCCGGTCCTCTAATGATTGGCAGTCGATTTTTATGGTGCCGAGTTGCCAGCCCAATGCCCATTCACGCATGTCTTTCGGAGGCCACTCAACCACGGAGAGGACATGCAGACTCCACACAGAAGGCACCCCAGCCGAGAATCAAACAGGAGAACCTCTTGCTGTGAGGCAACAACGCTACCGCTGTACCACCGCATTCAGTAATTGGTAAGAAGGAAACTAAGGAGTATATACTAAGGGGTACATATTCCTGCATTGTGAAGCCAACTTTAATTTTTTTTCTATACTGTGCACTAATAGTGACAAAAATGAGCAAGAAATAAGCACACTACAAGGATGTTGGTAATGAATATGAACAGCAGCGCAAATGTAAAAATGTTCAGTTATGTACTGTGCATTACAATGCTGTCTTTCACCAGAATTGTTTCTAAAACATATGCATCTGTAATAATGCTTCCCTTTTACAGACAGCACCAAATACAAATTTGGGGGCCACTCCATCCTTAGTACTGATTATTTCACTAAGGAAATGATGTATATCTGTAAGCTGATATTTATTTGTTTTAGCATTTCTGTGGTCTTTTTGTACAATACTGTCCATGGGACATTACTGTAGAAAGTACTGAAGCATGTTTGCATTTAATTTTGGTATGTTCAGCAGTTATTTATGTTTTATAACTTGTCTGCCTTTTCTAAGTTTTCTGTGCTGTGGTTTATATTGATCTTTTTCTGGATTTTTCATGTGTTACTAAATTAGTGCAGTTGCTGTGGGTTATTACTATTTATACTAATGCTTTTAGGGCCTGTTGTGCAATCAAATCTTGCATCCATTTCAGAAGTTTCCTTTTACTCACACCTGTACTCCACACGTACCTGCAAGTATAAACTTGCATCACTAGAAGCTGTTCCTATAATCCATAGGTTATATCAGATACTCTGAAAAATCCGAAAAGGAACTATCATGTGATTTCAAGAAAAGCTAAAACAGTGCTGCTGAAGATAACCTCCTGGTTGTGACATTCCCGCATGTGAGGTAAGCAATCATAAACAAATGGCTATGACTCATGCAAATTAAAAAGCAGATGGGCGAGGTGAAGTCTGAAGCACAAAGATGGATAATTTTTCACACTGATACCCTTTGTAGCACAGAATGAGAGGTAAAACAGACTCAGAATGAAAGGAATCTCAAAATGATTGGATGAACTTTAAAATATAAACAGTAAAACAAAGACAGATGCACAAATGCAGTGCAGTATATGGTTACATTATAACACGGCTATAAACATGCAGGATTACCAAGCAGTTTCGGAGCCTCAGATTATAAATACATGTGTTACTATACTAATCAATGTGTTTACAGTCCATTGTATTAGCTCAAGCTCTGAATACAAGTACTTGAGAAATGTATAGTCCTCCTACTGCAGAAATACAGCTGCTATGCCAACAGGTCCTATTTCTGCAGGGGTAGCTGTCATTTATAATTACAGCTTCAGGATACACAACACAGACAGTGCAGTACCAAGAGTTCATGTCCTCAAATGAATAATCTTATTTTTAGTTTAAGCTTTTATGCAGTATTCTCTTTTTCATGTATGATTAGGGAAAGTAAAAATACCTTTTTCTTATAGAAATATATTCATGAAAATGAATTATTTATGTAGCAAAACAGATGTATCAAGAATAAACAGTTCAGCGCAACTGGCTGCTTTAAACATATAGGCTAAGTGGACAATTTTGAAAAAGAAATGCTGAAGTCAGTTTGCAAAGCAAGTCAGTTTAACAATAACTTTTTATGTCAACATTTCATTAAATATCTTGCTAGTTCCGCATACACATAGCTCATAGTGTTCAAGTAGAACTGTACACAGATGATCAATCTTATGAGAAACCATGGTAACCATGATGGTAAAACAATTATAATGACTTGGTGCCCAGAATTATGCAAATAAAAACTTAGTAGTCCAAGTCAAACATTATGAATAATAAAATAAACAGAGTGCATTTTGGTGCAGTAACACCATCTTAGGGTTTATAGATTTAGAGGATTTTCAGCTGTGCTGAACGGGTTTCAGATCCCCAAAGACTCAAAATATATTTCTTCCTTACACTATACTCTCACATACTGCTCATTTTTTTTTTGTTAATAGACATTTCCTAACTATCTGCCTGCTGAATGCATGACAGTTGCAGTAGCACCGCCTTCTCATTTTGTCTTTTTCCTTTTTTTATGCAGAACGTCACGCAGAATTTAAGTTGCGAGCAGCAAACAAGTTCTATCTTGTATAACTTGGTCTAATGGCCTCCATCTCCAGCTGCACATTATATGAGTTTCAACAAGGTATCTGACCATAGTTTTCTGGATTAGCCAAAAAAAGTTTCTGTTATCCTTTGAAACCAACTGATCTCTCACCCATTACAAGGAAATGGATCATTGCACATAAACTGACATTCTTCCATCTGCATCAAGCTGCACACAAAATATACACCCCCCACACATCACACAGCCACATACAAACACACACACACAAATAACATCCTTTGAAACCTTCCATTGAAACCTGCTTTGAAAAAAGGCAGGTTCAGTATTGAGTCTTGATTGGTTGTCACTCCCTTTAAAAGAATGTTTTAAATTTGAGCATTTTATCAGATGAAGGGCATAGCCCTAAAGTGCCCATCTCTGCAGTTTTACTTCATTTTATGTTTGTTTTTATTGTGCTGAATGATTAAACTGTCTCTTCCTAAGTGGGGGTAGCTGCTATTTTTTCTTTGGACTTCTAGAGAAATGAAGAAACAACTACATAGTAATCACCTTCCCTGTCAGTCCACCCTAATACAGTATGTGGATGATTTTGCTTTTAGCATATGATTCCTCTTCTAGCTGCTGACGGGATACTATTTTTCTTTGGACTAAATGAGCAGAATTGGGGTTCAAGGTGAAAAGGACAAAATTGTAGCTATATGTAAGATATGTTATTTTGGAAGGATGTTGACAGATTTTGCCCTCACACATTACTGCTATCCAAGCAGCACCATGCCATACAACTTTATAAGTTCATAGGATGTTACTAGACTATTGATCCGAGGGTCTTTACAAGCCTAGCTGTTAAATCCCAATATAATACTAGATAAGAGATATCGTCTATGCCCAAGGTTTTTCAAGCAAGGACTGCCCATGTCCAAAAGAGAAGCCGGGTCAATCCCCAGCAGAAATTTATGGTTTCACATCCAGTCATCCAGGTTATGCTTAAACAGGGTCATGGAGGTGCTCTGCTTGATATGGATTGAAAGCATATTCCATTGGAGTGGCTACCTCAGAGATGTATGTGTCTCTTCAGCAGGTCCTGTTTATGTTGCAGGCTAGATTGAGGTCCCTGTAACAGGTGACTCAAGTCCCATTTGCCTTACAGATGTGCAGCATTTTCATTAGATTTGGGTCAGAGATAGCCCTGTAAACCAGACGTAAGTCCCTTTTAAGCGATCGATATGCTGCTGAGTACAGTGACAGCGACCTCAGTCTGTCCACATAAGACATGTGCTGGAAACACTGAATTTTCTTAGTTAGAAATCTCTGAGGTCTCTCAAGTTGCTGCAAGTGTCTGGTACAGTACATACCAAAGGGAGCATTATATTCAATAACAGGCCTGATGAGGGACGAGTACAGGGGAGTTATAACCCCTTTTGCTCTTGAGGCAATGCCTTTGCTAATCAGATGAACAACACAAAATGTCTTCCTCACCACAGTATACACATCGTAGTCAAAGTTGAGGTCACTGTCAACTTGTGTTCCCAGATCTCTCACTACTGAATTGGTACTTAGGGTATTAATGTTTATTTTATAATCAGCAGGGACATTGTTTTTACCGAATGGAATGATGATGCATTTTTTAGCATTTAGTTTAAGAGCATGCTTTTGGCACCAGTCATTGATCTGTGTAAGCCCCTTTTGAAGTACGCTGACATTGCTAGGGGAGTCAATGATAGCACCTAATTTGCAGTCATCCGCAAACCTGGTTAGCCACAAGCCCTCTGTTTTGGCATAGACTTCAGAGAAGTATATACCAAAGAAAAGGGGGCCCAGCACTGACCCTTGTGGAACCCCACTGGTGAGAGGTCTGCTGGTAAAGGTAAACTCTCTCACTTTGATTGAGTGTTGTCAATTTGTGAGCCAGTTTGCAACCCACATGACAACATAGGGGTTGATATTCAACTGGGTTAGTTTGTCAATGATGCCCAAATGTTGGATAGTGTCAAAGGCCTTGGGCAAGTCAAGATAAGCTGTGTGCATGGCTTTGCCCTCGTCTATGGCTCTGGTCACTTCCTTGAAGAATTCCAACAGGTTTAGCAGGCATAACCTGTTCTTGATAAAATTGAACTGGGAAGGATCCAGGATTTGTAGGTCAACTATATCCTTATTTATGAGGTCCATGATAATTTGTTCCATTGCCTTACAGATGAGGCTGGTTAAACTTATGGATCTGTTGCCAAGCTGCCCTTGTGGAGGGGGATAACAGTCACTGTTTTTCATTCAGTGGGGACAAAGCCAGTACTCGGGCTGTGGATGAATAGGGTGCCTAATGGAGTAGATAGCTCTTGTTTCAGAACATTAAGAATGCAGCCCATAATGCCATCTGGTCTCATGGAGGCTGTGTTCTTAGCCTTGGAGACAGCATTGATGACTTGCTCGTGGGGCATGCAGGGGGGAGGAGGAGATGATGAAGACATGGTTTGTGGTATACTTGGGGGGATAACAGAGTGAAATTTTCACCAAACCTGTCTGATAGCAGGTTTGCAATTTCCGCAGGGTCACTGTGTGTGATGCCATCCGCAATTAGTTTAATACACATCTGAGTCCTACCTTTTAGGTTGCGGACATAGCTGAAGAAAGCCCTATGGTTATCCTTGGCTATGGTTGCTAAATGTTTCTCATATTTGCTCTTTGAAGATTTTACGAGTTGTCTTGTTTGCTTGTTTAGGCTGAGGAGGGTGCTGTTCCAGTTCTGGGATCTCACTTTTGTATTTTAGCGAGCAGCTTCATTCACTTATTGTACAATTTATTAATACTAGATATTCATCAGGATGGTTTGTTTTTTAGCGAGCAGCTTCATTCACTTATTGTACAATTTATTAATACTAGATATTCATCAGGATGGTTTGTATTTTAGCGAGCAGCTTCATTCACTTATTGTACAATTTATTAATACTAGATATTCATCAGGACGGTTTGTATTTTAGCGAGCAGCTTCATTCACTTATTGTACAATTTATTAATACTAGATATTCATCAGGATGGTTTGTTTTTTAGCGAGCAGCTTCATTCACTTATTGTACAATTTATTAATACTAGATATTCATCAGGATGGGTTGCTTTTTCTTGAGGATCTTGCTTTAATCCAGCACCGTTATGTCTAACCATTTGTGTAGATGTTTATACAGGGCATCAGTGTATACCTTAGTATAGCAGTCAATGCTATCTGTGGAAACTGGAGCTTGGAAGTCGATTATACCTTTCCTTAGGAGGGGATAGTTAGCTTTGGTGAAATTATTTAGCCTGACTTCTCTTTTCGGGGAGTTCTGGTGCTATTGCTACTTCAAAATGACTGACTTATGGTCGAATTTAACCAGTATGGGCCCCTGCACTTGAGGCATTGCATCGGTCACTCATATTGGTGAGGCCAGGTCTAAAATATCGGATCCCCTTGTGAGGTGGTGCACTGTTTGTTCCAGGGCATTTGAGTTAACAAAGTCTAGGAACTTTTGTGTAAGTGAGTTTGGGCTTGTGTAAGTTTCCCAATTAATGGAAAGATAGTTGAAGTCACCCATGACTTGGGTGTTAGTTTGTACCTTAATTGTCCCAAGAAGGTCTAAATAAGCTATGTGGGCATCTTGGTTCATGGAAGGGGACCTGCAACTGACCATGCTCTGAAGGGGGAGTCTTACCCACAGTAATTTGGACTTGGAGCAGCTCCATAGACTTTTCTTGTCTAACCATTCTAGAGGTGTAATTATTTTTAATGAAGATAGATACTCCACCTCATTTAGTTCCCACACCGTCAAGTTGCAGTCTGAAAGTGTGGAAGGCATTACAGCCTTGCAAGGCCAGGGTACTTTCTGCAGCCTTGAGCCAGGCTCCTGTGACTGAACAGATGTCAACATCTTCTAGGTAGAGGAGTGCTTCTAGAGAGTGCAGTTTCTGATTTAAACTCGTAGAGTTTAGCAGCACGACCCTTAGTTTCTTTGTGTTTGATATTTTCATGTCGGGAATTTTGTTGTTGTGATCTTGCCTAAAAATGGCATTATGGGAAGGCAAGTGCCTTAGCTGGCAACCAAAAGCCTACAGGTGCCAGGCGAAGACCATCTCTGGCAAAGCAGCATGGTCTATCCAACATGTCGTTCCAGATTGACAGGAACTGAATCCCCTTAGAATGACACCAAAAACTAAGCCAATTACTGAAGTTAATCATTTTCTGTTTATACTGTGGCATCATCCTAGGCGAGGGTAAAATGCTGCTCAAAGCTAGGGACATACGCACCTGGGACACATATACAGAGAGCTCAATTATGTCTCTCTTCATATAGTCTAGAGAGATACGTCTCAAGCTGTTCACATCAACATGAGCTATGATGGAGTCATAACGGTACTTGTAGAGAGACCAGAGTGCATGTGTGATCTGGTGAATCCTTGCACCAGACAGGCAGCTGACCATAACCTTCTCCTTGTTCAACTTGGTGAGTGAGGCATCTGTATGTCTCACTATAGAGTCACCTATAAATAAAACATTTGGAATAGTTGTGCATTGCCTTAAGGGGTTATTTGGTGAGACACAGGTGCTAGTGTTTTTGTTTGTATTGGGTGCTTTGTGTGTTGCGTTAGGTGTAGCATGTCTGTGTTTTGGAGGTCTAGGTAGGTTTCTGGAAAGTACCTCTGCATATGAAGATTTATGTGTTGGGTGCATATTATGAGTCATGGTGTGTGAGCTGACAACCTGTTTAGTGTTGCTGTTTTGGGCATGAGAGAGCAGTGGTTCCAGATTCTTAGTGTAGGAGCATCTCTTTCAAATTGTACTTGAGTGATTTAGGAGTAAGGGGCTATCAGTGTACATTAGGCAGTTGCTACACTACCTCAAAAAAATGTCCACCAGGCTGGCAGAGAAACAGAGGGAAACTGATAGTCCATAATGCAAGGTTTGAACCTGGTATCTCAACAGATAAGGAGAAAAAGATGGGGGTATCAAGCAGGGAGCTATTTTAGGGTGACTAACCTATGAGGTGTACAGTAGGAGGTCTATAAAAGAGGGGACCTATAGGGTCTGATGTTGATAGGTAAGAGGCAAAATCTCTTCTGGTTGGTTCACCAAACAGCTGAGAGCTGTTCAAGAACTGCTCTGCTAGATAGCAGCTGCTATTGGTGCTTTTGGATCTTTAACCACCTAGAATTAGCCCTTCTGCATGGTGGTGTGCAGTGGTGCACTACATGCAAACAAGCACAAAGCAGTTAATACAAAGAAACCAATGAAGAAGCTCAAACTGAGACCTGCACCTATGAAATAGCTCAAACTGAGACCTGAAACAGTAACCTTCAGTTAGATAGTCCTACTGTATACTCCTGCCACAAGGGTATGGGGTGGGGGGCTTCTCCAAAAAAAGTGTCCTCATTTTTAGTGCACAGTCTACAAACAGAACTGAATTCAGCCAGTCTGAATCCAATCTATACTACAGCCATCAGAAGTGCAATAGAACAGCAAGAAAAAAAAAAAAAGCAGGAATTTTTTTTCTTGTTTTAAATAAAATAATCAGCAGTGTAAAAACCAGCAGTTTTTCTTGCATTAATAATAGCTGCAGAATAAAACAGCAGAAACAGATCTTTTCTTAAATTAAGTAAAGCAGCAGCTGGTGTGAAACAGTCAAAGTGCAACAAATGGAGTAGTGAACTGCAGTGCAAAAAAGCAACAAATAGTTTTGTTTTTTAAGCTACTGAAGTAAAGTCACAGCACAAAGAAAAATTCTTAGAGCCCTTTTGTGGGTTTCCCAATTTAGAAAGACTAGGTAAACACCTACAGCCACCAAATGAATAATGCCAGTCCTCCTAATGTAAAAGCACAGTAAAACAGTTTAAAACAGTTACAGGGACTGACAGGTTACTGCTCTCAGTGGATCTTGAACTAAACAGTAGTAGTAAAGCCTCTGTTAGAATTATTGAAAAAAGATACCCCTGAGTCCGCCGTTGCCTTGCCAAGAGCATCATGAACAAGTTTTCATTCAATAAAAACCTTGCTTTCAAATCCTCCAACTCTCGCTCTACCCAATTATTAAAATATTTTTTTCCTATTTTGTTGTGAAAGGAATAAAGGGGCATTAGGGCTTTTAGCACAAAGGAGAAATGATGGTTTTAGACGTTGTTTATTTCAGTACAAATCTCAGTCCTGTAGTTGCAGCTCTCCCCCACTGCCTTAGGGTAGTAGCTGTGATAGCACACACAATATGACACCTGCACTAACTCTTGAATATGAGACTTTTGTGGCAGTCCCACATTCTGCAGAGGCATTGTCAGCCTCTAGAGTGCCTAAATATGAATCGTCGTTAGTTAAGAATCCTTCCTTGCAGATTGTTAGATGCCCCCTTCTAATACTGTTTCTTTAACCCCTACAGTGGACAAAGAAGAACCCCGTGAGTGTGTGTTAATTGTTATCCATGTGCTTGCTCCTAGATCAGATTTAAAAGATGTCCCATTGCTGAATTCTCAGTTGGTTTTGTTTGTTGCTGGATCTTGCATCCGAGAAAAAGATAGTTCATTAATGACAGTATTTTATGTTTGCAGCATGAATCAAGTACTACTGACTGGAAAATTGAAAGGAAATGTTACTGCACAGAGAGTTGAACTCATAGCCATTATCGAAGCATGTAAATTAGTGAAGGATAAAATAGTTATGATTTTTACGGGTCTATATCAGAACATTGAAGTATTAAAACTTCGAATGTTCTGATATCGAACACTGTTCAGCAAACGCTAAGAATAGCGAAGCTGCAGACCAGCAAATTCTTTCCTCGGGAAAGAATTCGGTTGGCCGTTTCTGTGACTTCGCTATTCTTAGCACTGTGGTGGAAAGTTACGGGTTTGGTTCAGGTAAGTGTGCGATTGTTTGTACGTTAGGGTTAGGGGCGGGTTAAGTGAGTTAGGGTTAGGGCGTGGGTTAGATGTGTGTGCGATAGTGACTGACTTTAGGGTTGGGGCGGTTTAAGTGAGTGTGCGATAGTGACGGACGTTAAGGTTAGGGTTTGGGTTAAGGTAAGTGGGTAGATAGTAGTGTATGTTTAGTTTAGCGTAGCGTTAGATGTAGGAATTTAAATGTATGTGTGTGGTTGCTGTTTGTTTGATGTTCTTGTGTTGTGCGTATGTGTTTCGGAGCAACAAAGTTTTTCCATGGGAAAAAATTTGCTGTTCTGAATGTTCGATATTTTCATGTTTAGATGTTTTGGGGCCGATGAAATAGCATTCGCTATTTTCATCTTTCGATAACGTGATATAAACGCATTTTTACAGACTCACTTTATGCATATGGAGTAGTTCATGATTTGGGGAGGGAGACAGGGTACAGGACATCAGCAGAAACTCGTTAAAAATTCTGTCTTTGTTCATAAACTTTTAAATGCACTTTTATTACCTAGGAAAATAGCTGTGGTCAAATGCACCACCCATAAGAGTGACAATTCTTATATTTCAAAGGGAAATGCATTTGCTGATATGGCAGCCAAACAAGCTGCATTGCTGTATCCTGTCCAGGCTTCCTTTTTGCAGCCATTAAAAGTAATGCACCTGTTTCTCTGCAAGAAGTGTTGTCTTTTCAAAATCAAGCTGATGAGTCTGAAAAGGTAAAGTAATATGTGACAACTGTAACTGCTTTCTAGACCCATTGTAGCACCATCCAGACAGAAGGCTATCAGCCCACATTCTTTTCTAGTCCAATTAGTATGGGCCTATCATCTGCCTTCTCAGCTGGGGAAATTTACATTAATAAAACACATTTTGACTGATTTCTATACCCCTTAAATCTCCAAAGTCATTCAGGATTTTGTAAATACTTGCACAATTTATATTCAATATGAAGTGCCAAAGAGTGTTACTGCTCCTATGCAGTCTTCAAAAAAGCCACGGGGAACCTTTGTGCTGTGTACAGAGAGATTTTATTGAACTTCCCCAGCATCAGATGTTTAAGGATGCTTTAGCAATTGTGGATGTTTTGTTCTGAATGGATTGAAGCTTATCTCTGTGCTACAAATGATATGAATATGGTTGCCTAAAAACTGTTGCAGGAAATCATACCCAGGTTTGGAGTACCTTGTTGTTACACTGGTCGTGTTATTCCAGCTGTTCAACATACAGAGACCTTACTCAGTGAAACAATTTGCAATGTTTGCCAGAAGAGGGAGACACAGGACCTTAAAGATAGATGCTTCCTGCTTTATCATCACAATTAGAACAGACTGCATTCAAAGAACTATCAAATATGGACGTGGGTGATGATGTAATTTATGGAGCAGGTATTTTACCTGTTATGAATATTAGCAACTGTTGTGTGTGCTCACATATACTAATGGAATGTAGTGAGGGAATTCGTGCTTCCAGTACCAGCAGAGTCAGAGGTAGGAGCAGCATTTGGGACAAATTTGGTGACTAAAAATAAATATGGCAGAAATAATTCTTGGCATAGTGTTACCCCCTTTTCTTATTACACTTCAGTTATCAGTAACCATAAAGGGACATACTTGCTATGCTAAAAATGGAACACACCCTGCTGGATGGAGCAATTGCAATATTACTTAGCAAATGTACAATGGGCTGAAGGACAGGGCATGGCCATGTTGCATGAATTCCATTACATATGTGGGAACCAAACTTACTCCTGATTGCCAGCAGACTGTTCAGGATGTTGTTACGTTGGTCGTGTTATTCCAGCTAGTTGACAGAGACCTTACTCAGTGGAACAATTTGCAATATTTACCAGAAGAGGGAGACACACAACATTAAAAATCCGGTTTGAAAGATAGATGCTTCCTGGATTTATCATCATATTTTGAACAGACTGCATTAAAAAAAACTATCAAGTATCGACCTAGACGATAATATAATTTCTGGAGCAGGTATTTTACCTGCTTATAGGGCAGTAGCATCAGTCTGGGAATTGAGAAATTGTCTATATTGTTAGAGGTGCTTGAGTAATGCAACATTTGAATAAGTAAATCTGATTACCACTGAAATGACTGTTATGTGTAATGTAGCGCCGCAGAACAGAAAGGCAACTGATTTCACCCTCACTTCTAAGGGCAGGGGAGTTACATGCCCACTCACCCAAACAGAGTGCTGCTCTTTTATACCAGACAATGAACATGTCATTCTTAGTCATTTAGAAATCATTCAGAAGGTTGCAGAGTCATCTCATGCTAAAAAGCCAACAGCTTTGAGTGGACATGGTTGACAAACTTGTTTTAAAGATGGGGTAGAGGTCTTTTGAATTTTTTTATGCTTATTACCATTACTGTGATTCTTCTATGCCTAATCCCATTTGCATGTAGAATGATAATCGTAAAGCTACTTGCATCTAAAAATAGTATTAAATAGCAAAACATGCACATTAAGAATGAAGCTGAGAAAGTGCCACTGACTAGTGTCAAATGAAATTATGATAAAAAAGAAGACAGTGAACAAAGTGTGCTAAAAGATTCTGGACAACAGAGAAAATGAGACTTAGAGGTATTCAAATTGTTTATTTATTCCATCCTGAAACAGTTGTGTTAATTCCTCTCAAAACTATCTTTGTTATATGCTTATACAAACATTATGCCTGCAGAGGACAGAATGAAACTGCATGTGAAAATGTTTAATTGCATGTGGAAAAGAGTATACCCATTTGAAAACCTGTTATTATTGCCTGGTCATTACAATTTTCTTGACCTGAGTGATTCTTTGCAGCATCAAATAGGGGATTGAGAAGGGAGAAGTGGTCAAGTCTTTGTACAATACTTTTTCATTGAAAATGGATTCCATCTTGGTTTAAAATGGATCCTGACAGCAGTCTTGTTTTTTTTTTTCTCACTGTCATGGCATTTCCTAGTGCCAACGTGAAGAAATGCAACTTTGCCTAATAACGGAAAACTTAGATAAGGGGTCTGCAGATTGTTGGTAAGCAAAACAATATAGAGGTTTTTAATTTTAATTGGTCAGTGGCCATAGCCTGATAGATAAAATGTTTGCACAAAGCTTTGTACAGTATAAAGATGACTGTAGTATTTTTGTTTGTGGAAACAAGACCTTGATCGCTTGGTCTCCCACAAACATGTGTTATTTTAGAATAAAGAAATTCTCCTACTCTGCTGAACTGTGCTGAATTAATTTATTTTGTCCCTTAACAGTCTAGATGCTTCCATTAGGAGATTTGCTTAGGATGAGGAATCTAGCATACTACAGTCATGCTGGGGATACCTAGGTCCAGAACATCTCAAATCAGCAAAGTTAGTTTCACAAACATAAAATGTTTGATTGATGTTCATCAAAACTAACTTCACCAACAGTGGAGTTTGCCTTTTTCTCAACCGTTATGTGACTTTGGAGTTAGTAATATATAAGTTTGGGGGTTCCCCCCATGAGGAGGGAGCAGAGTGGTTTTTCCCCTGCAAAAATAGAATGGTCTCTTATGTTATCTGAAGGCAGTTTTAGTGAGAAATTTTCAAACTTTTTACAGTCACTGAAAATGCCTTCAGAGAGTCGACACCATTCCCCCAGATGTATTTCTCCTTTTCTCAAGATAATACAGTGAGTCCATTTTCTTTGGCTGAAGATTAAAAAGTCATGCATTTTCAGCTAATTAGAAATTGGATGAAACAACACATCAAAACCTGAAGCCTTGGGCAGGTCATGCAACCTTAAGAGACACAGCTAATCCACCATTGCTCAGTTTCATCATGCACTGTGGCTTTAAGCTTGAATTTGTCGATAAGGTACGTAACTTACAGAGCCAAGTGTCAGTTGTTGTGAAGTCCTCATGTTTCTACTTGCAGAATATATTCAGGATTAAGCACCTGATATCTCAAGCTGATCTCCATGTTGTTGTTCATAGTTAAGTACTAGGCTAGCTTCCCTTGGGGGCCATTTTAAGCCTACCCAGCTTACCCTGTTTTCTGCTCAAAATAACCTATCCCATCTGGCTGTACACTGGTCTTACCCATCCCCACGGTTAATAATTATATATTACCCCAATGAGAATAAATGGGATCTTACCAGAGATCATTTGAGGGGACCCACACATGGGATGAAGCATTTAGGAGTTACATCTGTCCATTAGTAGCACAGGGGACAGTCCTAGGGTAAATTTTTTTTGTTTCCCAACCATAGATCTAAATTGCACCTGAAAATGGATGGGATGATGATGTGAGGTAGTGCTAACTGTGCCAGGGAGAGTAGGGCAATGCATGTGTAACATATGCCGGCATAGCTAGCTGGAGTTTTGTAAAGAATTATATGTCATTTGAATACCAAACTGATTTGTACAGATGCTTCTGTTAAAAATTTACTTGTAAAGTTGCTTGTGTTAAAAATAAACAGTGGGTCCTGCTGGACAGAAAATAAGTATACATGTGTGTCAGACTGTACTGTTGTAACTGATGAAATGTATATATTTTAACAGAGGGATACCGGAAGGAAAGGAGTTAAGCTCAGTCAGCTAACCTTAAAAAAATAGCCTGAAATTAAATTACTTGGTTTAGACCATAAGGATTTTATCTCACAAGTCTGAATGCTACTATATAGCTTGTTAGTCTCTGCAGGAAGGGTGGATGTGCTGGAATTGTTTTACAATTTCCAGATGCTGTAATAAGCCTTAGCTAAAGCTCTATGTGTGTGACACATCAGTTCCAGATCCTGGCTCAGTTTCTAGTGAGGGGTGTAGTTTGGGAATCTCAGAGTCACGTGACCAGATGTGCTGTCATTCTGTAGCCAGCACTGAAATTGTATTTGAATACTAGTGAGAGATGTGATAAGTGCACTCTTTTTAGGACCTGCCAAGAGACACTCATCCACTTTCATCTTGCCTTGCTTTAGTGAGTAACTAGGGAACAGCAATTCTTCAGTCAGTTAGAAAAATACATTGAGATTATCTAAATCAGGGGTGTCCAACCTTTTCAGTTGCAAGGGCCGCATTGAGTCAACAGAAATAGTCTGGGGGCCACATGTAAAATATATCATTGCAAACGGCAAGTGAGGACCAAAAAAAAAAAAAAAAAAAAAAAAAAGGTCTCCCACATAAACTGAAGAGCAAACCCCCCCCCCCAGGTATATACAGACTAATACTATTCTAACTATTCTAACCGAAACCCCCCCCAGGTATATACAGACTAATACTATTCTAACTATTCTAACCGTTAGATTACAATGACATCAGTAGCTGAGTCAAAATTAAAGTCAGTTTGTCTTTTGTTTGTGTTGAGGTATCTATCATTCATAGAGATGGTAAGATTCTACTCAGTACTGGTTTCACACCCATTTCAGATGCATAATCTGACCTCCATCATGTCCCTCTTCATCCAAGGAGGTGCATCTCAGCTCATGCACTTCTATATGTGCAATAATCTGGATCAGTCATATGTTTACCTAAGCTGAAGGGAACCTAGCACCTTAGTGACATTGTGGATCCTGGCCCCTGAGAGCAATGATGTTCTTGCTCACCCTACTAAGTGGAGCATCTCTGACCAGGAAACTGCCAGATGTGCAAGGTTGGGCCTGCAGCCTTAAGGGGTCCTGCATGCTTATTGCCTGACGCCTTTTGTGGCTGTGTTTACTGTAGTGTCAGAATCTGTTTCATAATGATTTAGACATGTTGATGCTGGGCCACATGCAGGAGGTAGAGCGGAGTGTTTAATCTGATGCTTAGATTTAGGAGTTCTAGGAGGCATAGGTAGACCTTTTTTAACTACATTAGCATAAGACAATTCTGTGTTTATATTATGTGGGTGGGTAAGAGACAGTATTAAGCTCGCTGTGCGCTACTGGTTAAGAGAAGGATGCCACCAGTTTCATCAGATATTTACTCCTCTCACAGATATAGTACTTTGAGTTAAGTAGGAGATTGTTTTCAGTGAGTATGAGGAAGTTCTTTCACTGCCTTTGGTTACCATGTGTTATAAGGCTAGCAGTAGAAAGATCAGTCTGCCGTGTCCCCATGGTGATGAGTGTTGTCTTGTGATGAATGTTAACGAGGAAATTGTGAAGGGCAGATGGGAGTAATACTGAGAAGAAGTTTATTGCACAGGAGAAATGCAGGGCAGTGTGTAGGTAAGAGGAATGTGGAAATCTGTTTGTCAGCTGAAGACAGCTCACATCAGTATAGTTCTACACGACAGTGCAGCTCAGTGGAAGGTGGTTAGATAAAGCAGCAGTAGATAACTCACAGGAGTTAGATTAGAAAAATGTGCCTTCTCAGTACTACAAGAGGTGAGATTCTTCTTGCACTCTACCCACTGTGTAAATATAACTACCACTGTGTTGTGCTCAGCACAGCTCTGCACAGCAGGTATTAACCAAGAAAACAAAAGAGGCAATGAAACATAAATAAAATCTGATCATTATTCAACTTAAGTGCAGATGCACAAGAAAAAAATACTTTCCGTTTTTCCCCTGATTTTAAAATTCAGCAGTTACTCAAACAGTGAGTGTACACGATGCAGACCTCAGCAACCTTTTCAGAAAGTCAATGCTATGCTGAGCTCAGTGCAGTATAACCAAGAAAACAAAATGAAACAATGAAAAACAAGTGAAATCTGAAACCAAAGTGTACTAAGCTATGTTGCAACTACTGTAATTAGTTCTACTTTCACTTAAATCAAATCACTGCTTAAATCCAATTTGGCCACTACACCAGGCTAAACAGACTACTCATGGCAGAAAACAAATGCAGATTTACTTAAAGCTGAAAATATAATTTAGAAATATTATCGGGGAAATCAAAAAATAGTACTAAATAGCTAGATTAGTAGGCAATTTAAGCACAGACATAAAATAAAAAGGTACTTCCCTTTTTTTTCTCTGATTATAAGTCCAGCACATCACTGAAAATTGAGTGCATATAATGCAGACCTCAGCTGTCTTTATTCAGATGGATTATTTTTCTGACAGGGTTTATAACGACTTACCTGTTACTGCAGGAGATGTGTAGTGTAGTCAGTGTATGTACAATCCCCCTCGCTCTCAGTTCTTTCTTTGGCGCGATCACAATCCTCTTCCTTCACTTGTTTAAAACGAATGTATCTAGTGACGCAAAAAAACGACATGACGGTGCTTTGGCGCATGCGCACACCAGCTGAAAGACGCTGGCATAAAAAAAAAGGGAAACGAGTAATGTGGCGCATGCGCATAAAAAGTAAAGGACGCGGACGTGAAAACACACGGAAAAAAAGTTTAATTTGTACTTAACAGGTACTTAACGGGTCGCGGGCCGCATGGAAGAGCTCTGAAGGCCGCATGCGGCCCACGGGCCGCAGGTTGGACACACTTGATCTAAATGTAGTTTTTTCTGTATCTGTGTCTTTCCATCTGTGCTATTTTTCATATTTCCTGTGAGTGAAACTCTGTTGTTTATGTAAATAGATAGTCAGTATTTTCATGTTTTGCTTTATTTATTCATAGATTCATAGATTAGCACTAGGCTAACTGCACCTGTGGGTTGTTTTAAGCCTAGCCAATTACCCCATTTGAGAACCAAACCCTGCACCTTGTGTCTGTAAGGTAGATACCTTAACCATTATGCCAGCCTCCCTCCTTACCATTAAATATATCTACACCTTTCATTGTGGCTGGTCTTTTAGAAAATATTTAACCTTTGAGAGAACTTGTACTTATTCATTGTCTCTGTGGCTCCACATTCCTGAACATCTTGCTGCTTGGTTAACCACTACCATATGTATAAATATTAATTTTACTAATTGTAATTGGATACCTCTGTAAGATCCTTAAAGTAGCTGGCTTAATGTGTTCTGGTGGCAGTGAATCTACCCTACAGTATGGGTGGAGGTAACAGAGTGGGTAAACTGTGCCAGCCTTTCCCAGGTGTGTGTGTGTGTGTGTGTGTGTGTGTGTGTGTGAAATTCCAAATCTCAAAAGAGAGTGTGTGCGACAGCTACTTTGAACAGGGACACTGAGAACACTGATTTCACAGATACGGTGGTGGAAAACTCGGCTTAGAACACATGTCTAAGGACTCAGCTTTATAATGGTCAGAGGGGAGTCTTATTTAGGGCCTGGAGAAAAAGCCTAGTCCCAGGACTGGACTGTGATTTTCCTGAGTGTTCTTAAGGGAAATTGTACTTGGTGCTGCGAGCTGCATCTGAAAATACTGTGTGTGTCTACTTTTCTCACTGTGAATGTTCCCCACTGGTGTCAGTGGACCAGAGAAGGGATGTCACAACAGGGATGAACATTTTTAATGGGGAGGGGAGTTTGTTCCACAGCAGTGGTATGCAGTGGTAACCTCTGTGAAATATATACCTATATAAATATATATAAAAATATTCATATGTCAGTATTCTCATGGTTGAATTACTAGAATGCCCTTTACCCGCATACTAAGAGTATTTACAGATGGTGCAGAGCTCTGCTGAAATACTACTGTATTACATATTACATTTGTTTTATGCAGCCTACATTGGCTTCTCAAATGTTACAGTATCATCTATATGATTTAACTATTACTCCATTTGTCCATTTGTGAACTGGGACCCTATTTCATATAGAAGCTTATAGTGCTCTACTGTCCCCATTGGGTTTTGCACTTAGCCCCACAGGGATTACTGACAGTCCCACAGATGCATCTTGCAACATCTGTGTACTATTCATTCTCTTATCAGGCCTCTCACCCATGGAATCTGCTATGTCGATGGATTCAGAGTGACAGATTTCAGGAAAAAAAGGCTTATATTTCGGATATGACATAGGATGGAATGGAGTGAATGGGTTAATGAATAAACTTGCGCATTTAATCTGCTATTATATCATTGTTATTTTGTGTTGTGAGGAATATATATGGTTTATTATTTGGTTAATGTTATGGCGGTTTGTGTAAAAATACTTTATAATAAAGCTGAAGTTTAAGGAGTAGCACTCAAATCAAACTTCCCCATGCTACTCCTCAATAACTATGTAAAGTTGAATGAGATAAGAACAAATGCAGTTTAACATTTCTACTATTGTGGCAGCGCTATTAGCTTATATACATATTCTGCTTTTAATTTTAGGTGGTTCTTAATTTTAGGTTTCTTCCCATTTAGCAACTAAATGAGGGAGAATCAACACTTTGTAAATTACTCCACTCCATTTGGTGCCATTTTGGATATGCAGATGTGCCAATAAGGGAAGAATAACTTTTATGTGATACGAGAAGAGGGATACACCATCCAGCAACAATCTCTGATCATTCACTCTGGAAGGTCACAACATTTTTGCACAGAGTAGGAGGAAGAAGTAGTTGAAGTGTTATCTGGGATTCTGTAATGGCAACCATATAAAGGTTGTTGTGTTATCTGGGATTCTGTAATGGCAACCATATGCAGGTTGTTGTGTTATCTGGGATACTGTAATGGCAACCATATGCAGGTTGTTGTGTTATCTGGGATACTGTAATGGCAACCATATGCAGGTTGTTGTATTATCTGGGATTCTGTAATGGCAACCATATGCAGCTTGTTGTGTTATCTGGGATTCTGTAATGGCAACCATATGCAGGTTGTTGTGTTATCTGGGATACTGTAATGGCAACCAAATGCAGGTTGTTGTGTTATCTGGAAGACTGTAACGGCAATCATATGCAGGTTGTTGTGTTATCTGGGATTTTGTAATGGCAACCATATGCAGGTTGTTGTGTTATCTGGGATATTGTAAGGGCAACCATATGCAGGTTGTTGTGTTATCTGGGATTCTGTAATGGCAACCATATGCATGTTGTTGTGTTATCTGGGATACTGTAATGGCAACCATATGCAGGTTGTTGTGTTATCTGGAAGAGTGTAATGGCAATCATATGCAGGTTGTTGTGTTATCTGGGATTTTGTAATGGCAACCATATGCAGGTTGTTGTTTTATCCGGGATTCTGTAATGGCAACCATATGCAGGTTGTTGGGATACTGCAATGGCAACCATATGCAGGTTGTTGTGTTATCTGGGATACTGTAATGGCAACCATATGCAGGTTGTTGTGTTATCTGGGTTTCTGTAATCGCAACCATATGCAGGTTGTTGTGTTATCTGGGATACTGCAATGGCAACCATATGCAGGTTGTTGTGTTATCTGGAATACTGTAATGGCAACTATATGCAGGTTGTTGTGTTATCTGGGATTTTGTAATGTCAACCATATGCAGGTTGTTGTGTTATCTGGGATTCTGTAATGGCAACCATATGCAGGTTATTGTGTTATCTGGGATACTGTAATGGCAACCATATGCAGGTTGTTGTGTTATCTGGATACTGTTATGGCAACCATATGCAGGTTGTTGTGTTATCTGGGATACTGTAATGGCAACCATATGCAGGTTGTTGTGTTATCTGGGATACTGCAATGGCAACCATATGCAGGTTGTTGTGTTATCTGGGATACTGTAATGGCAACCATATGAAGGTTGTTGTGTTTTCTGGAATTTTGTAATGGCAACCATATGCAGGTTGTTGTGTTATCTGGGATATTGAAATGGCAACCATATTCAAGTTGTTTTGTTATCTGGGATTCTGTAATGGCAACCATATGCAGGTTGTTGTGTTATCTAGGATTCTGTAATGGCAACCATATGCAGGTTGTTGTGTTACCTGGGATACTGTAATGGCAACCATATGCAGGTTGTTGTGTTATCTGAGACACTGCAATGGCAACAATATGCAGGTTGTTTTGTTATCTGGGATTCTGTAATGGCAACCATATGCAGGTTGTTGTGTTATCTGGGATTCTGTAATGGCAACCATATGCAGGTTGTTGTGTTATCTGGGATACTGCAATGGCAACCACATGCAGGTTGTTGTGTTATCTGGGATACTGTAATGGCAACCATATGCAGGTTGTTGTGTTATCTGGGATACTGCAATGGCAACCATATGCAGGTTATTGTGTTATCTGGGATACTGTAATGGCAAACATATGCAAGTTGTTGTGTTATCTGGGATACTGCAATGGCAACAATATGCAGGTTGTTGTGTTATCTGGGATACTGTAATGGCAGCCATATGCAGGTTGTTGTGTTATCTGGGATACTGCAATGGCAAACATATGCAGGGTGTTGTGTCATCTGGGATACTGTAATGGCAACCATATGCAGGTTGTTGTGTTATCTGGGATTCTGTAATGGCAACCATATGCAGGTTGTTGTGTTATCTGGGATACTGTAATGGCAGCCATATGCAGGTTGTTGTGTTATCTGGGACACTTTAATGGCAACCATAAGCAGGTTGTTGTGTTATCTGGATACTGTAATGGCAACCATATGCAGGTTGTTGTGTTATCTGGGATACTGTAATGGCAACCATATGCAGGTTGTTGTGTTACCTGGGATACTGTAATGGCAACCATATGCAGGTTGTTATGTTATCTGGGATACTGCAATGGCAACCATATGCAGGTTGTTGTGTTATCTGGGATACTGCAATGGCAACCATATGCAGGTTGTTGTGTTATCTGGGATTCTGTAATGGCAACCATATGCATGTTGTTGTGTTATCTGGGATACTGCAATGGCAACCATATGCAGGTTGTTGTGTTATCTGGGATACTGTAATGGCAACCATATGCAGGTTGTTGTGTTATCTGGGTTTCTGTAATTTCAATCACATGCAGGTTGTTGTGTTATCTGTGATACTGTAATGGCAACCATATGCAGGTTGTTGTGTTATCTGGGATTCTGTAATGGCAACCATATGCAGGTTGTTGTGTTATCTGGGATTCTGTAATTGCAACCATATGCAGGTTGTTGTGTTATCTAGGATACTGCAATGGCAACCATATGCAGGTTGTTGTGTTATCTGGGATACTGTAATGGCAACCATATGCAGGTTGTTGTGTTATCTGGGATACTGTAATGGCAACCATATGCAGGTTGTTGTGTTATCTGGGATTCTGTAATGGCAACCATATGCAGGTTGTTGTGTTATCTGGGATTCTGTAATGGCAACCATATGCAGGTTGTTGTGTTATCTGGGATACTGTAATGGCAACTAAATGCAGGTTGTTGTGTTATCTGGAAGACTGTAACGGCAATCATATGCAGGTTGTTGTGTTATCTGGGATTTTGTAATGGCAACCATATGCAGGTTGTTGTGTTATCTGGGATATTGTAATGGCAACCATATGCAGGTTGTTGTGTTATCTGGGATTCTGTAATGGCAACCATATGCATGTTGTTGTGTTATCTGGGATACTGTAATGGCAACCATATGCAGGTTGTTGTGTTATCTGGAAGGGTGCAATGGCAATCATATGCAGGTTGTTGTGTTATCTGGGATTTTGTAATGGCAACCATATGCAGGTTGTTGTTTTATCCGGGATTCTGTAATGGCAACCATATGCAGGTTGTTGTGTTATCTGGGATACTGCAATGGCAACCATATGCAGGTTGTTGTGTTATCTGGGATACTGTAATGGCAACCATATGCAGGTTGTTGTGTTATCTGGGTTTCTGTAATGGCAACCATATGCAGGTTGTTGTGTTATCTGAGATACTGCAATGGCAACAATATGCAGGTTGTTTTGTTATCTGGGATTCTGTAATGGCAACCATATGCAGGTTGTTGTGTTATCTGGGATTCTGTAATGGCAACCATATGCAGGTTGTTGTGTTATCTGGGATACTGCAATGGCAACCACATGCAGGTTGTTGTGTTATCTGGGATACTGTAATGGCAACCATATGCAGGTTGTTGTGTTATCTGGGATACTGCAATGGCAACCATATGCAGGTTGTTGTGTTATCTGGGATACTGTAATGGCAAACATATGCAGGTTGTTGTGTTATCTGGGATTCTGTAATGGCAACCATATGCAAGTTGTTGTGTTATCTGGGATACTGCAATGGCAACAATATGCAGGTTGTTGTGTTATCTGGGATACTGTAATGGCAACCATATGCAGGTTGTTGTGTTATCTGGGATACTGCAATGGCAACCATATGCAGGTTGTTGTGTCATCTGGGATACTGTAATGGCAACCATATGCAGGTTGTTGTGTTATCTGGGATTCTGTAATGGCAACCATATGCAGGTTGTTGTGTTATCTGGGATACTGTAATGGCAGCCATATGCAGGTTGTTGTGTTATCTGGGACACTTTAATGGCAACCATATGCAGGTTGTTGTGTTATCTGGATACTGTAATGGCAAACATATGCAGGTTGTTGTGTTATCTGGGATACTGTAATGGCAACCATATGCAGGTTGTTGTGTTACCTGGGATACTGTAATGGCAAACATATGCAGGTTGTTGTGTTATCTGGGATACTGCAATGGCAACCATATGCAGGTTGTTGTGTTATCTGGGATACTGTAATGGCAACCATATGCAGGTTGTTGTGTTATCTGGGATTCTGTAATGGCAACCATATGCATGTTGTTGTGTTATCTGGGATACTGCAATGGCAACCATATGCAGGTTGTTGTGTTATCTGGGATACTGTAATGGCAACCATATGCAGGTTGTTGTGTTATCTGGGTTTCTGTAATTTCAATCATATGCAGGTTGTTGTGTTATCTGGGATACTGTAATAGCAACAATATGCAGGTTGTTGTGTTATCTGTGATACTGTAATGGCAACCATATGCAGGTTGTTGTGTTATCTGGGATACTGTAATGGCAACCATATGCAGGTTGTTGTGTTATCTGGGATTCTGTAATGGCAACCATATGCAGGTTGTTGTGTTATCTGGGATTCTGTAATGGCAACCATATGCAGGTTGTTGTGTTATCTGGGATACTGTAATGGCAAACATATGCAGGTTGTTGTGTTATCTGGGATACTGTAATGGCAACCATATGCAGGTTGTTGTGTTATCTGGGATTCTGTAATGGCAACCATATGCAGGTTGTTGTGTTATCTGGGATTCTGTAATGGCAACCATATGCAGGTTGTTGTGTTATCTGGGATACTGTAATGGCAACCAAATGCAGGTTGTTGTGTTATCTGGAAGACTGTAACGGCAATCATATGCAGGTTGTTGTGTTATCTGGGATTTTGTAATGGCAACCATATGCAGGTTGTTGTGTTATCTGGGATATTGTAATGGCAACCATATGCAGGTTGTTGTGTTATCTGGGATTCTGTAATGGCAACCATATGCATGTTGTTGTGTTATCTGGGATACTGTAATGGGAACCATATGCAGGTTGTTGTGTTATCTGGAAGAGTGCAATGGCAATCATATGCAGGTTGTTGTGTTATCTGGGATTTTGTAATGGCAACCATATGCAGGTTGTTGTTTTATCCGGGATTCTGTAATGGCAACCATATGCAGGTTGTTGTGTTATCTGGGATACTGCAATGGCAACCATATGCAGGTTGTTGTGTTATCTGGGATACTGTAATGGCAACCATATGCAGGTTGTTGTGTTATCTGGGTTTCTGTAATGGCAACCATATGCAGGTTGTTGTGTTATCTGGGATACTGCAATGGCAACCATATGCAGGTTGTTGTGTTATCTGGGATTCTGTAATGGCAACCATATGCAGGTTGTTGTGTTATCTGGGATTCTGTAATGGCAACCATATGCAGGTTGTTGTGTTATCTGGGATACTGTAATGGCAACCATATGCAGGTTGTTGTGTTATCTGGATACTGTAATGGCAACCATATGCAGGTTGTTGTGTTATCTGGGATACTGTAATGGCAACCATATGCAGGTTGTTGTGTTATCTGGGATACTGCAATGGCAACCATATGCAGGTTGTTGTGTTATCTGGGATACTGTAATGGCAACCATATGCAGGTTGTTGTGTTTTCTGGAATTTTGTAATGGCAACCATATGCAGGTTGTTGTGTTATCTGGGATATTGAAATGGCAACCATATGCAAGTTGTTTTGTTATCTGGGATTCTGTAATGGCAACCATATGCAGGTTGTTTTGTTATCTGGGATTCTGTAATGGCAACCATATGCAGGTTGTTGTGTTATCTGGGATTCTGTAATGGCAACCATATGCAGGTTGTTGTGTTATCTGGGTACTGCAATGGCAACCACATGCAGGTTGTTGTGTTATCTGGGATACTGTAATGGCAACCATATGCAGGTTGTTGTGTTATCTGGGATACTGTAATGGCATCCATATGCAGGTTGTTGTGTTATCTGGGACACTTTAATGGCAACCATATGCAGGTTGTTGTGTTATCTGGGATACTGTAATGGCAAACATATGCAGGTTGTTGTGTTATCTGGGATTCTGTAATGGCAACCATATGCAAGTTGTTGTGTTATCTGGGATACTGCAATGGCAACAATATGCAGGTTGTTGTGTTATCTGGGATACTGTAATGGCAACCATATGCAGGTTGTTGTGTTATCTGGGATACTGCAATGGCAACCATATGCAGGTTGTTGTGTCATCTGGGATACTGTAATGGCAACCATATGCAGGTTGTTGTGTTATCTGGGATTCTGTAATGGCAACCATATGCAGGTTGTTGTGTTATCTGGGATACTGTAATGGCAGCCATATGCAGGTTGTTGTGTTATCTGGGACACTTTAATGGCAACCATATGCAGGTTGTTGTGTTATCTGGATACTGTAATGGCAACCATATGCAGGTTGTTGTGTTTTCTGGGATACTGTAATGGCAACCATATATAGGTTGTTGTGTTACCTGGGATACTGTAATGGCAACCATATGCAGGTTGTTGTGTTATATGGGATACTGCAATGGCAACCATATGCAGGTTGTTGTGTTATCTGGGATACTGTAATGGCAACCATATGCAGGTTGTTGTGTTATCTGGGATTCTGTAATGGCAACCATATGCATGTTGTTGTGTTATCTGGGATACTGCAATGGCAACCATATGCAGGTTGTTGTGTTATCTGGGATACTGTAATGGCAACCATATGCAGATTGTTGTGTTATCTGGGTTTCTGTAATTTCAATCATATGCAGGTTGTTGTGTTATCTGGGATACTGTAATGGCAACAATATGCAGGTTGTTGTGTTATCTGTGATACTGTAATGGCAACCATATGCAGGTTGTTGTGTTATCTGGGATTCTGTAATGGCAACCATATGCAGGTTGTTGTGTTATCTGGGATTCTGTAACTGCAACCATATGCAGGTTGTTGTGTTATCTGGGATACTGCAATGGCAACCATATGCAGGTTGTTGTGTTATCTGGGATACTGTAATGGCAACCATATGCAGGTTGTTGTGTTATCTGGGATTATGTAATGGCAACCATATGCAGGTTGTTGTGTTATCTGGATACTGTAATGGCAATCATATGCAGGTTGTTGTGTTATGTGGGATTCTGTAATGGCAACCATATGCAGGTTGTTGTGTTATCTGGGATACTGCAATGGCAACCATATGCAGGTTGTTGTGTTTTCTGGGATACTGTAATGGCAACCATATGCAGGTTGTTGTGTTATCTGGATACTGTAATGGCAACCATATGCAGGTTGTTGTGTTATCTGGGATACTGCAATGGCAACCATATGCAGGTTGTTGTGTTATCTGGGATACTGTAATGGCAACCATATGCAGGTTGTTGTGTTATCTGGAATTTTGTAATGGCAACCATATGCAGGTTGTTGTGTTATCTGGGATATTGAAATGGCAACCATATGCAGGTTGTTGTGTTATCTGGGATTCTGTAATGGCAACCATATGCAGGTTGTTGTGTTGTCTGGGATTCTGTAATGGCAACCATATGCAGGTTGTTGTGTTATCTTGGATACTGTAATGGCAACCATATGCAGGTTGTTGTGTTATCTGGGATTCTGTAATGGCAACCATATGCAGGTTGTTGTGTTATCTGGAATACTGTAATGGCAACCATATGCAGGTTGTTGTGTTATCTGGTACATTGTAACTGCAACCATATGCAGGTTGTTGTGTTATCTGGGATACTGTAATGGAAACCATATGCAGGTTGTTGGGCCCAGTCCTCTGCTCTCAGTGCTTTTTTTTGTGATGCACCATGCATTATTAACCCTACTTTTATACCACTGGAGAATGACACATTCCATGTCAGGCCTGATAAGCCATGTTGTAATCATGTAGCATCACAAACAAATGGCAAGGAATGTACTGTAAATGTACAATGTATCCTTAAGGAACTCTCAACATTTTTTTTTCTTAAGGTGGGGGGCAACCGGTGATCCTGTGTGCCATAATTCAATTAAGTTTGGTTGGAAGTAATGTTAAGATGGCATCGTAATGTTAGATCTAGTTAATACAACTATAGTCTGTCGTATTAAGTGTATGCCCATTATACTGAATTAGGTTTTAAAGATGAGTGATTATATATTGCTTTAATGGAAAACCCTCACGATGAATGTATGTTTTGTGTCAGGTTGTATCTAGGTGCAGGAGGTCTATTGCAGAGGCTGACAGAAAGAGAAATGGGGTACAGTGTATTACAAAGTGAAAAAGGATGAGTAACTTTAAAAATGGGATGTGCCCTAAGAGTGTGTTAATGAATAGATAAGCATGCCTTTTGTCATCTTTGAAAGACCATAAGTAGTTAACCTGAGCAAACTAGGCAGTGGAGGGCCTGAGAGAAAGCAGTAAAGTATGACAGAGAGAGAGAGAAAAACCTTGAGTCTTAACAAGGAGTAACGTCATCTGTCTTAAAGAAAAGGAGAAAGAAACCAGGATAAAGAAGAGAGGCAAGCAAAGGTTCCAGAATCAATGTATAGTTAGTCGCCATGAGTTGTAAATTAAAGGAAGAAAGAAGTACAAGTAAAGGTAGGAAGGGGAAGCAATGGAAAAGAAGGAAAGGAAAATATTGCACTGTTGTTTTACTGTCAGACTGAGCACCACAGTAGAATAAAGTTTAGGGTACAGATCAAAATGGAGGCTGAACAGATGGGCACTTACACTATCAAATTAAACTGTTTTTAAAAAAGCTATGAGCTGGGTGGTGTATAGAATTATCATTACATGCTTTGAAGGGTTTATCCAGGACCTGCTGCTGGCATACAGACATTCATGGTGAATCCAGTTGTGATTAAAGCATATTGAACAGTCCTAGAAGGTCCTAGTAAATCGATTATCAAAGTGTAAGGTTATTAACTTGGGGATGATATGCTTTAACTGGCAAGATGCTGCATAGCGTCTAGCTGTGGCACAGACTAGGTTCTAGCCCTGCACTGTATGTTTTGTAATCTAATTAAATCAGTTAAATTCCATTTACAGAAAGACACATCTCATCAGCCCTATATTTCAGTGAATGATATGTAGGTACAGCAATGTTCGATAGAAATTCAGACTTAATGTACCCCAATAATTGAGCAACACAGCCTTGGTTATTTAACTAAAATGATTGATCACAATGACTATAACAGGAAGGAGAGCTTCCAGTGACATTTTTCATGCATAGAAATAGAAAGAATATGTCAAGTATCATAATAAAGTGTCTTTTTTCAGTATCCAGTTTTGAGGTCTTGCAGACTACAGGAAGCAGAATAATCAATACAAACAAAGGTAAATGCCTCCCCAAAATATGTCCTGCTGTGTAAACAAGCTGCAGGTGGTAGTGTGCAGCTGCTGATTAACAGATCATATGTGTAAAGAGGCTGAAGGTGGTAGTGTGTGTGTGTTGGTTAAAAGATCACATGTGTAAATAGGCTGCGGATGCTGGTTAACAAATCACATGTGTAAACAGGCTGGAGGTGGTAGTGTGCAGGTGCTGGTTAACAGATCATATGTGTAAACATGTTGTAGGTGGTAGTGTGCAGCTGTTGGTTAACAGATCATATGTGTAAACATGCTGTAGGTAGTAGTGTGCGGGTGTTGGTTAACAGATCATATGTGTAATGAGGCTGCAGGTGTTGTGTGTGGGTGCTGGTTAACAAATCACATGTGTAAACAGGCTGCAGGTAGTAGTATGCAGGTGCTGGTTAACAGATCACATGTGTAAACAGGCTGCAGATGATAGTGTGTGGGTGCTGGTTAACAGATCATATATATAAACAGGCTGCAGGTGGTAGCCTGCAGGTGCTGGTCAACAGCTCATGTGTAAACAGGCTGTAGGTGGTAGTGTGCGGGTGTTGGTTAACAGATCATATGTGTAAACAGGCTGCAGGTGGTAGTGTGCGGGTGTTGGTTAACAGATCATATGTGTAAAGAGGCTTCAGGTGGTAGTGTGCAGGTGCTGGTTAACAGATCACATGTGTAAACAGGCTGCGGTTGATAGTGTGCAGGTGCTCGTTAACAGATCACATGTGTAAACAGGCTGCAAGTAGTAGTATGCAGGTGCTGGTTAACAGATCACGTGTAAACAGGCTGCAGATGATAGTGTGTGGGTGATGGTTAACACATCATATATATAAACAGGCTGCAGATTGTAGTGTGCAGGTGCTGGTCAACAGCTCACATGTGTAAACAGGCTGTACGTGGTAGTGTGCAGGTGTTGGTTAACAGATCATATGTGTAAAGAGGCCGCAGGTGGTAGTGTGCTTGTGTTGGTTAACAGATCACATGTGTAAATAGGCTGCAGACAGTAGTGTGCGGGTGCTGGTTAACAGATTACATGTGTAAACAGGCTGCAGGTGGTAGTATGCAGGTGCTGGTTAACAGATCACATGTGTAAACAGACTGCAGGTAGTAGTATGCAGGTGCTGGTTAACAGATCACATGTGTAAACAGACTGCAGATGATAGTGTGTGAGTGCTGGTTAACAGATCATACATATAAACAGGCTGCAGATGGTAATGTGCAGGTGCTGGTTAACCGATCACATGTGTAAAGAGGCTGCAGATGGTAATGTGCAGGTGCTGGTTAACCGATCACATGTGTAAACAGGCTGTAGGTGGCAGTGTGCGGGTGTTGGTTAACAGATCACATGTGTAAACAGGCTGTAGGTGGCAGTGTGCGGGTGTTGGTTAACAGATCATATAACAAGCTTCCTTATGATCATCCACATAAAATGATTTGCAAGGTTGACTCAAGACCAGCAAATTGCTCAAGTAAAGCTCTGCAATGCTAGGCTATGCTCTTTGTTGTAGATTATGTATAAAGGGTCACTACTTTGACCATTGGGAGTCTTACACCCTCTGCACCAGCAGTAGTAAATGTAGATGCTCTTCAGTGTTACGAATATCCTTGTTACTTCCTATGTTATAATCTTCTGTCTTGTATGTTTCCATTAACAGGACACTTCCCCACCCCTGCTTGTCATAACTAGCTTATTATGGCAAAGCATCTGTGTCTGACTGTAACTTCAGACCATCCTTACTTGTGATGTTTAACTTGGTCTCCTATTTTTGTGAGTTTATATTCTGCACTGTATCTGTCCTTGAAATTAGGATGTGGCTGTTATAATGGGCTATCCTTTTCGCCACATTAAAAAATTATTAAAATCTCATTTTTCATAAGTTGCTGAAATTGTTGTTCCCCTTTTGGGATATTTTTCATCACCAGCTAAATACTCTCAGAAAGAAAAATCTGTCACTTGGAATTTTTTGTTTTGCTCTACTAAGGTTGTGCATCAGGGCTGGTAACCCGGTACATAAAAATCCACTACCAATCATTAGCGGATCGAAGTTCCACTGTGGCGACCCCTAACCGGGAAAAGCTGAAAGACACAAACTCTACTAACATCTTTCTTTTTCTGTCTCTCTCATTTCCATCTCTTCTCACATTACTAGGCCATGTTTCTACCATGAAATATCAAAAAAAGAAAAAAATAATCCTGTTATAAAAATATAAAATAAAAAGAACAAAAAAACTCAATTTGGCATATCTGAGAAACAGTTGCGTTTGGTAAGCAAGTTACCACCAAAGAAAATCTTTCCATAGATAACTGAGGATGGCTAATTACGAAAGTGATAGGGAATTATATTACTTAACAGTCCTGTATTGGGACATAAGCTGTAACTTTATTTATCAAACTTAGTTAAAACTGAAAAAAATGTGTTTTATATTTTCCTATTTCTTTGCAGATACTTTATTCTGCAAGGAATGAATCAGTTTAAATATGGAGATGTTTTGGGGCATTGCATGACGGCCACGTTCTCAAAAATCATAAATGAAGTTACATATGATTGTAGTTTGTGTTATGGGTTCAAAATAAATGAACTACTCCTGTGAATGACACTTTATCATAAACTTTGAACCGGCATCACAAGCCCCATCTACACACACATACGCACACATATACACACACACACACACGCGCACGCGCACTTTATTGCTAAAGCTCCCAGATTCTAGAGCTTATGATTATCCAGTATCTGACTGTTTGCCAACTATTACACCCATTACCATATGATGTGATACTGAAGGTGCTTAATTTCCAATGTTGTTTGCAATTAATGAAGGAAAGATACATTTTCTCATTTAAAAAAAGGACAGTATTTAGTGCTACAGTGAAACTTCACTAATTATACAAATCTTAACCCATCTACAAACTGGGGGTCTAAAGATTACATGGTTCTTGTGACTTTCTTTATTGCACCAACATGAAAGGGAAATTGAGTAAGCATCAGAATGTTTTTCATGTTTAGAAAGTGGTTGTTGCCTTTATGTTTCTGCAAGAGTTTCAGTTTAGTGTCGCTTTTTGAATAATTTCTATAGTTCTGCCCAAAGTTTTCAGTATTCCTGCAGTGACGTATCACATTACAAACAAGTGGCCTAGCATTAATTTAGAATAACCTTGATGTGATTTTATAGTTTGTTATGCAAAACAGTCTTCTAGGTAGACGCTAAATAATTTTACTAGGCCTTTTCAATAGATAACGTTATCAAGAATAGCAAGCCGAAAATGTGGAACGAAAATACTGTGATTCTGAAAACTAATAAACTTGTATGATTGCAGGTAACAGTGAAAATCCTGAAAAATAATCATGCTATATGTATGCTAAACTCAGAAAAAAAACAGTCCTGCAGTGCTATAGTTTTCTAACAGAATGATAATAAACTTTTTATATGGGCATTTCTTTTGATTACCTCATGAATCTGACATCTGTAATTTATTTACAAACTGAATAAACGTTGATCATTATCTGACATCACTTTCCAACTTTCGTAGGATATGATAGCTTCTCAGTTTTGCTAATGAAATAGGGTTATAGCCATAAAAAATATCATTGAACATCTGAAATTGAATAATAGTAAAGTTTATAACCACAGTGTTATGACTGGCATTTTTTCAGAGTACCTCAAGGATTTAAAAGTAACTTTATAGATATTAGCCAATTTTTTTTGTACTCTGATGACTTGCCCCTAATTACATAAACCATACAGCAAAAAATAAATAGTATTGAAAAATCTTCAATACATGGCTGAAAAAAAAAATGCTATGCAGGCCTTTTGACAAAAACACTACAACACAAAGGTGACAATATCTTTTATTGGACCACTACATGTTATGCAATACAAGTATTGGAACTTCCATAGTAACATGAGCCTTTTTTCTACAAAGAGCTCACGTTAGTTCGAATACTTGGGTAGCTAAGTTGTAAAACCTATGCTGATCAAATAAAAGTTGTTACATCACAAGTATGTTCCAGTGTTTGCAATCTATATATGGGAATTTTTTTAGATCCTAGATGAAAATCTTATTAAAACCTAGCAAAAATGTTTATAGTGACTTGCTGACCTGAGGTCAGAAAGACGTTGTTTTAAAATATTTTCATTTTTTTTTTTTACAACAATAAATGAGGTTTGAGAACAAACCGATTTGTCCAGACACAGTTTAATGGTTAGTGAGTTAAAATAATGGGGGAAAAGGGGGTCTACAGGTTTTGGGAGACATTGGTTGGGGTTTAGAAGGAATTAAGAAGAGTTTAGGTGGATTAGTCAGTATGGATTTAAGAGTTAAATTGGATGGATGAGTGCGTGGAGGAAATACGGTAAGTGTAAGGAGGGGCTAAGAGGGTTTTATGTGAGTATAATTCAGTTGGGAAGTTAGATTTAGGTGTGAACTTACTGTATTGCAGGCTTATGTCTGTGACGACCAGTAGATACTTTGGTGGTCAGGTAGGTCTTGGGTTAATATTAGTGTGCATGAGGAGGTGGGTAATGCTTGTATGATATTTTTTCCCCTTATAAATGGTAGATGGAGGGTCGGGCTTTGAGATATGGTGTTATTTGCTTTACTGATTTTCCTGGTAGAGGATCCAGTTGCATTAGTTTCCCATGTGAATACTGTTTGTGCAGACTGCGGATGGAGTTCAGGCTCCTCAATGTCATTTCATTGTTGTAGATGGAAAATGAGGCAGGTTAATTTGAGTTTTGTGTTTGAGAACTGGTTCAGTTACAGTTTCCATTCAGTGTGGTTTACATCCAGAGGCATGTGGTGAAGTTGGCTTGCATGTCACAGTACTGGAATGCAGAGTTCCCTGATTTAACCTGGTCATTGTAAGGTCATTTACAGTTTTCTGCTGTAATTATTTCTCTGGTGGTGGTGGTATAGTTAGCAGCAGCTTCTGTGGCTCAGTTATGTTTCGACGAGCCAGGAGTGTCTGTTCAGGTGCTTTTGCTGGTCATACAGCACCCATGAATAACAGTTTCTTGCCATGCATGAGCAGTGTAGGTTTAACCATCATGGGGGAAGGCAGGGAATTCCTGCACTTTAGGTTTGTTGTGCAGGCTTAGTTACATATCTTGCTCCATATATATTTTTTATTTTGTGTTGTTTTTTTGAGACTGCATGCTTAAACAAGATGGGACCTGTTAATCTGGCAACTTCAAGGGGATATTGCACTGTAAAGCAAGGTTGGGAATATGTCCCTATACATGAATGAAGAGCAAATGAAAGCTTTCATGATTGTGCAAGGGGGAATGGCAGTTTACAAGATCATTTATGCAACATAATACCTTACTGTGGGGCATTTCATTTCAACATGAAATGAATAATTCAGATTGTCTTCAGTTTCTTGTCAGTGGCTATTTTTAACTGGTAAATGCTTCACAGTTGGTACTGATATAGGATTTAAGATCAGTAATGCTTTATGACAAGCACACTGGAAAACACAGATGTTCTGATTTGGTGAGAGAATGGCTTGACTCACTTTTCATGTAGTTGATGTAACACAGACGGTGAATAGTAAGGGCAAATGACTTACAATTTTCCATACTGCTTGTTTGAATAGGAGTATGGGATAATGGTTAGGATCTCAGTCTCACAGGCATGAGGTGCAGGGTTTGATGCCCATTTGGTACTCAATGATGGGGCAGTATGGTGTGAGCCTTGCTGTTTATAAAAAAATAAAATGAGTAAGGGGAAGGAGTGAATGGAATAAAAAAAAAGATAAAAGAATATGCAGCCAAGCATGGCACACAAAGGCGAGCTTAGAAGGTAGGCAGGGGGGTATTTTATGGGTGGGAAAAAAAGGGGGGGTTATGAAAAAGGGGTAGTCATAAAGGTTAAAGGCTTAATCTTGCAGTCGCACACACCAGGTACTTTGATTTATGCGAATTTCTCAGTTTGCCACAAGCCTGTGAAATAGGTATGTCAGGATTGCCGGACAGACGTTTTTGAGTGGAACTACTGCAGACATAGGTGTGTTTTTGTTGTTGTTGTTGTTGTGTGTAATGTCTTGACTATTTCCTTTTTTTGTTGTGTGTAACGTCTTCATTATTTCCTTTCTTTTGGCAGATGGCTGGAACACAGTTTGATGCAGAGATTGGCAAGCATTTTATTGCAAACAGAAGACATTTTTTGAATGCTGTCAATGAGTGAGTCTTCTATGATGGAGGTACCCAGTAGGTCCAGAAGGAAGAGATGGAGACAGGCACTGAAGAGCAGGTTGGTGGCCCAGGGGAAATGGGCACAGCAGTAAGTGGACAATGCTACAATCGATGTTCCAGTTGGAGGAAAAGTGGGCACTCAAGTTGCAATGATGTTCTGTTGGGGGTTCAGGCACTCATGTCAGACTTACTGTGGTGTGGGACTACCTCTGGGGTAGGTGGAGATGGGGGGGGGGTGACTTCAGCAGCTCAGAGAAATTGGCAGTGCATTAGTGGATCAGGAGAAATTCTGCAAAAGGGGGCAGGTTTAGAGGGACACATTGAGTGGGGAAGGTAGCCTAGAGCTGTCATTAAGGAGTTTAGGGTCATGCATAGGTGGGGCTGAGTCACAAATACTAGATGTAAGTTCACATTTTGGTATGCTACCGAGGTGTTGACTAGGTATGCAGGCCTTGGGTCAAGCAAAAGGGGGGTCATTTGACCCCTATTACACAGCATCAGTTAAAGAAAAGATTTGGAAAGGTGAGTATGTAGATATCTTTGAGCTAATTGATGCCAAGGAGATACAATGCTTGTTGGAATCAGAAACAGCGAACTGCAACGATCTCCAAGCAGGCTTAACAGCACTGGGGTGGAGAAGAGTGGGTAAGTTGTGAGCAAGAATGTTTCACATTTGGGTATTAGGTTTCATGTACTACATGGCAGCATGGCTGGAAAAGCGTAACTCCATGGCACTACCCCTGTTGGCTTATTTTCTCATGATTCGTGAGGCACAGTGACTGCAGGTGGGGAATGCCTGGTTGTGGTATGATCAGCAGTCCCATAAGTATAAAGCGGTGGATCAATCACTGCATCAGGAAATTAGGCCTCCTGACATTGTTATTCACCATGATGGACAAATTTGGGACTATTAGCAGAGGGGGTAAAAATTAGGAAGGGAGATTGTTGTGGTTTTCCAGGCCTTTACTACGGGTGCATTGGCAGGTATTAAAAATGGGATTGCTGATAGATCGTCTCGTTTTCAGTCTTGCAGGTTTTTGAAGTTAGCCCCAGAGGCATACCTCTCAACCTCTTAGAGCAAGAAATCTGGACAACGCCATAAATAATAGGGGCTCAAAGGCCCAAAAATAGGGAAACTTTGAAAACTGATAGAACAATAGGTTTTGCTTTAGCATGAATTTTCTGAAGGTTATGAAGTCTAAAACTCAAATGTCTGTCATTATTTTCTGACTTCAGCCCTCAATGATTTGCCACTGATCTGCCAGAAAACCACAATTTTATGAGAAACAGACAAAAATATGAAGCAAAAATCTGTACGCTTGAGAGTTATGCCCAGAGGCAGCAGGTGAACCAGTCATGTTGCCGGACCATGTGTTTCAGACTGGGCTGAAATAACAAGACAGATGGTGCAACAGTCTTGGGCTCCTTCTACAAGGAAGACATATGGTAGGTCTTTGCATGACTTTGATAAATTTGTTTTGCAACTGCCTGAGGGAGAAGGAGTTTGGTCGTTCATATTGCTATTACAGTATTTAGCCCGGGCTTGTGGGCAATGTAAGGTGGTCCAGTCGATTAGGGTGGATCTGGCTGATATTAGTATATTTGCATGGGTGGCAGGATTGTGGAATGTGACTAAATCGTGGACAGTAGTTTGTATGTTGAAAGGCTGGGGTAGAGTTGCCGGTGGTAGGGTGGACATGAGGCGGTCGATGATGAGATAGGCACTTAAGGTTTTGTTGCAGGGTTTAGAGTTAATGAATTAATGATGGGTGATTCAAAATATTGCAATCTGTGGGTGACATTATTGCTATGGATGAATCGTGGGGCGGTTAGGGTTGTTGGTTTGGCAGGATGTGACGGTATTCACTGCATCGGTAGAGATAGGGTTGCATAGATCTAAGATGGATCAGATGGAGGGAGGTGTACAGATTGTTTTGGCGGAGGATAGAAATTACTTGTTGTGCCCAGTGGGGCTGGCTAGGAGGTTACAGTATTTTCATGCTGCGAATCCACAGGATTTGTTTTTTATTCGAAAAGGGGGTAAGTTGATAACGGGAAATCAGATTGTGTAAGTGAAGAGAAGGGCTTTTCAGGCTTTTAGTGTACTGGGGGAGAGGTATTCAGCTCATTCTTTCATACTGGAAGGGCTTCTGATTTGGCAAGAGAAGGTAGGTCAGTGGAGGTTATTAAGAGGGTAGGTCATTGGTCTTCAAATGCATTTTTTCTTATGTTAGATAATCGGTTGATTTGCTTGTTAATCTTTTTTTGTCATTCTGCATCATTCCTATATTCATTGGGTGGCAAAGCGGGCTGCGGTTAGGCCGGATGGCAATGAGTTGGGTTTACGTTGCTTCAGGTGGAGAGTCATGTGGCATGGTATCAGAAGCAGTGATTGCATAAACTTGGGGAGGAGTTGTCAGGCGTATGGTCACAGACAGGGATTCTGTGAGTGTTAGTGGTTCATTTGGCACGTAATGATTTGGGCATAATTCCAAAATGTCATTTGGTGTATAGGATATTAGAGGATGTAGCCACCTTGAAGTGAATTTCCGTGCATGAGTATTGTGTGGTCTAAAATAGTGCCTCACCTGTTTTGGAGGAATACACGCAGTTTTATGGGAATAGAGCAGGCCCATCGGTTTGTTAATTTTAGGTTTTCGAAGCATTTAGGGAATTTGGGTATTCATACGATCGAGCATAGGGATTTCGATGACAGGGACCTAGTCTGGTTTAGAGAGGATGGATCCATCTAAGTGATTTTGGACTGGATTTATTTAACATTCAATTGGCATTCTGTTTGGAAGTCTTCGTGAAAGTGTTGCAGTAAGTGAGGGGGAGCAGCCTGGGTCAGGCTGGTAGGCAGAGAAGATGAGCAGGCTTGTCCCTCTTCTGTTCCCCCTCTGTTGTTGGGTATTGTATTGAAGGAGGCTGGTTGAGGATGAAGTGAGCAGTTGTTCTCTGCTTCGATAAATGAAAGTAAGTGAGCAGTGGAGGTAACGTTGCTTATTTTGGGGACAGGTGAGCAGGTTATGGTGCCCGGGTCATTGCTACATTGATGTTCAGACTGTGATTAGTTAATCTAAATATGTTCTTCAATAAAGTTGTGATTGAGAAAGTTAATAAAGTTTATAAATGTCATTTTGGTGTGGTGTAAATTATTTGAAGGTGCTCAGGACAAATGAGGTTTGGGAACAAGCCAATCTGTCCAGAGACACTTCAAGTGGTTAGTGAGTTATAAAAAATGTGGAAAGGGGGGTCTAAAGGTTCAGGGAGATTGGTTAAAGTTTAGTGAGGATTAGAAAGAGTTTAGGTGGATTGTTGGGTATGGAAGGGTTAAATTGGATGGATGAGTGCAGTGGAGGAAGTGAGGTAAGTGTAAGGAGGGGCTAAGAGTTTTTTTTTTTGCTGCCTGCCCTCGCTTTCACTTTTTTATGGTATGGAGGAATTGGTTATTTGTTATTCATGTTAGTCGGTTAGGTGGAGAAGAGGGGCAAGGCTTGTCCTCTTCTGTTCCCCTCTCCGTTGTTAGGTATTGGATTCAAAGAGGTTGGTTGAGGATGGAATAAGCGATTGTATGTTGCTTTGGTAAGTTAAAGTGAGTGTTGGAGATAATGCTGCTTATTTTGGGCCTGGGTATTTGCTACATGGATGTTCATACTGTGATTTGCTAATCTAAGTATGTTATTCAATAAAGTTGTGATTGAGAAAGTTAATAAAGGTAGTCAAATGCCATTTTGATGTGGTGTGAATTATCTGAAGGGAACTGAGACAACAGGTTCTAACAGAAAGGTATGCAGGCTTAATTACATCAGTATGTAAAAAGCAAGTTCTGTTAATTAATCAGATGGCTTCATTTCTCTTACTTATTTTATACATCTAAATACCTTTTCTTAAAATCAGAATAATTATTTAATTTCCTGTCAACCTGTGGAAAGGAGGCAACATTCATTTAAAGTAAACTACACCAGGTGAATAATAGTAAGAAAGTGCCATGAGATGATACATCTTAGAGTTGCATTAGCTACCATAAGAACTGTAAAAGCAGTAGAACTTTGTCATCTTTGGGTCTGCTTACTGTTATTTAAATTTAATTTCATATTTGTGTATATTACAGATACCTGCTGTCCATTTCTTTCAGATCACAGAAATGTTGGAAGAAAAAAAAAAGACTTACTGGAAGACCGTGACCTGCCATTCATAAATACATTAAGGAACTTCTTAGAGAGGGGGATATCAGCTTCGGGGGATGAGTCTTCAGATACACAGACAGATTCTCTTTTAGGTGCCCCTTCCTCATATTCCTCGCCAATTGCTGACTCGTAGGGTGAAGAGACACAGTTATCATAGACAGTGGCAGAATCACTGTCATCACTATACCTGGAGTAGCAGTCCTTCAGGCTTACAAGTTCCAGCTGCATGTTTTCATCTACCACAAGTGTGTACTTGACCGAGTCATAGGAAAGTCCACTGGTATCAGAGCTCACAGATGCCCGCTGAAGGGCAGAGGCAGACAGGTAACTGTTATCACTTCCATAGCGGGTCCTAGGCAAGCTCAATTTGTCAGTGGAAGGTACACAATCAATCACCTCATCTTCCTCACTAATAGAAGGATTTGGTTTATTTGGCAAAGAGAGGTAATGTGCTGTGTCAATGTCAGAACTAATAGACATTCTGTTTTCACTAGATTGTGAAAGGAAGGGCCTATCGTGCTCCAGAGAGTCTGAGTTTTTTTGTACAGGCGTTAGGAATATCTCCTCTGTTGCTTCCAAGCGCACATCACTCTGGTAGTGGATACGGTCCCTGTGAGACTCCAACCCTTTGGGGCCCTGGTGCTGCAACTGAGAGCCATTGGTTGAAGTGTCCAAATTTTCAGTTTGCTTGGCAGATGTCTCAGCTGCGTTGGTGATTTGTGTGGCAGTGTTGCGCCGGCAGGGGCTATCAGTAGAGGTGCCCCTGTCTTTGGTAGAAGTTGTGTTGTTCTGATGTATCACCTCATCGCTTAGACAAACGTGGTCATGGGGGGATGGTGCCTCTCCTGAAATAATAGGAAGGAAACAGGAATCAATTAATATTATTGAAAACTCAGCTCTTCCTAGAAAAAACTCAGTTTTAAATCATTACAATGTGCAAACACAGTAAAAGAAAAAGAATGATATAAACCATACAGAGCCGTACTAGGTTTAGTAATAGAGCAACCATATGGATGACTAGTGAATCATATGGATGACTAGTGAATCATATGGATGACTAGTGAATCATATGGATGACTAGTGAATCATATGGATGACTAGTGAATCACTGTCTCCTTTTGTAGAACACAGCACTTGAGCATATGTTTACACAGTGTCATAAATCCCACAACATGGCCTCTTCCAGTTACACTATTAGTAACAGGCCAGGAAACAGGAGTTATTCCCTTCACATATATTAAAGTAGTAGGAATAACATTCACTGCTGATTTAAGTCATTTAACCTAGTGATGTTTCCAGACACCTCTATTTTTTCATCTAACAAATGCCAGTTCCATCTAATACTGCCTTTTCATATTTACATTAATAATTCCAAAACCATGGTTCATACAAGTTATTGAAAGATTTAATCTCAAAGGTTACATAATGGAGAATACAACTGCACTAATACTTGACCTATTTCTAGTACAGGGAAAACTATATTGATTATTCATAAAATATTTATTTCTCAAAACTTCATAACATCCAAGTGGCAGAGAAAGAACTTAGTCTCATATAAAAGCTCTCATTTGGATGAACAACCTCCAATGACAGTATGTGTGTAACTTGAACAGTTGCTAAGATACTGGAAGTTGTTTACAAAACATTGGAAACCTAAGTGTTTACTGTGACTTATAAAATCCAATTTAAGACCTAGAACTATAAGAATATTACCACTATAAAATTAGTTTCCGCTGAAGATTTTGCCATTTACACTAACAGCTGTGGTTCCAGAGATATAGACATTTGTTTGAAATGCAAGGGCATTCTTTGATTTTATCAAAAAGCTTAGGCTGCACCCACTGGAAGCTACAGTACAGATTAACATTGGAGAAAATTAGTTAAATAAGCAGTTTGCTATTTTCTGACTTTGGTGACATTTATAAGGGTGTAATTGCATTCTGCCCATGGGGTGGTGGCCTGCTAAACCTTTTCACTTACTGTTTCATGTGGCTCTTCCCTCAGTGTGGTACATTGTGCATGCTATGTAGTATCCCTTACTTAAGTGACAACACTTCAGTATTTACTAAAATCTGCTATAGTACGTGACCAAACCTCTCAGTTGTCCAGATTTTGACAGAATGTCCTGATTTTTTACATCATATTTTAGGCCTATTCCTCATAAAATTTGTGGTTTTACAGCAAATCACTGGATAGTGAAGTCACTAAGCAATGACAGATATTTGAGATTCTGGCTTTAATATCCTTTCAGAAAATGCATGCTAACACAAAACCTTTTATTCTAGCAACTTTCTAAATTTATAAGAGCAATGTTTAAAATGTGTAATTTTTGGGCCTTTGTTCCCCATTATTTTCAGCTTTGTCTAGATTTCTTACATCATGGTAAGATTTCATGATGTTAACATGGTACAATTTGTGCCCCTGTCTCCTGCCTAGCAGTTCTACCATGTAGGTAACATCACTGACCTTCCTTACCACTATGAAGGGTCCCTCCCAAGCTGCCTGCAGCTTTTTATGTCTGACAGGAATGAGAACCATAACCTGCTACCCCACAGCATACTCTCTAGCTTGGGCATTCTTGTCATACCAGACCTTTCTCTGCTGGTGGGCTTCTGCCAGGTTCTCCTGAGCCAAGCCCATGAGTTCCCTGAACCTTGTCCTGAGGTTTAGGACATATGCCACAACAGACTCCTTGTGGGATTCACACTCACCCTCCCACTCATCACAAATCAAATATGCCCATACAGCAACTCAAAGGGTGAAAAAATGTGGATTCCTGGGGCACCTCTCTGTAAGCAAACAACAGATGGGGCAAATATTTGTCCCACTCCCTCTTGAACTGGTCTGCAAATGCCCGTATTGTGGTCTTTAGTGTAGAGTTTAACCTCTCCACAAGACCATTAGTCTGGGGATGGTAGGGGGTGGTCTTTAGGTGCTTCACCCCAAAGTGCTTCCACAGACAATCCAGCAGGTCTGACATGAAATTGGAATCTCAGTCAGTCAGTATTTCTTTTGGGAAACCTACCCTGCTGAAACTCTCTGTCAAAGTATTTGCCACTTTTTCTGCCTCAATGGAGGACAGGGCTACCACTTAAGGGTATTTGGTAACATAATCTACTGCCACTAGGATATACTTCTTCCCTGTGGAACTTGACGTACTCAGAGGCCCCACAATATCCATAGCTACCCTCTGAAACAGCTCCTCAATCACAGGCAAAGGCATCAAAGGAGCTTCGACCTTGTCTCCTGCCTTGCCTACCTTTTGGCACTGCTCACAGGTTCTGCAGTACCCTGTTACATCTCTGGAAATCCCAGGCCAATAAACGTTCTGCATAATATGTCTCTTGGTGCACTTTATGCCCATATGACCTACAAACAGAATGTCATGGGCTATGGCTGGAAGTGCCAGACGGTAGGCTCTCGGCACTACCAACTGATGTATTCTTTCACCCTCTAGCCCTCCCTCAGGGGTCCACTCTCTATACAGTAACCCTTTGTCCCATTATATAGATTCCCCCTTTCCTTCAGAATCAGGCACCTCCCTGGCTACCTCTCTCAAGCCTTGTAATGTAGGGTCTGAGAGCTGATCCTGTCTCAACTCTCTTTGTAAACCTTCCCAGCTCCCCTTCCACAGAAAGTCTGGCATCCTCTGATAGCGGTGCCTTGCTTTCCGCCTGGGTACTTCTATTCACCTCTACCTTTGCAGTCGCTCTGTCCAAGGGAACATCACTACCCACAAGCAGCTGTGGCTCACCTTCAGTCTCACTCCTACAGAGTAGCTCCTTCTCTGAAGTAAACACCTCACCAGTCCTGGTTTCAAGTGTGCGGTCTGTCTGGGTCTAACCCTCAAGGACACCAGAGCCACATGCTTATCTCCAAGCCTGACTGCATGGAACTGCATGCACACAAGGTACTGTATTATCAAAATCATTCCCTATCAGGACATCTGCAGGCATATCTTCAAACACACCTACTTGCTTGCTTCCTTTTCCACCCTCCCAGTCAAGATGAACCCTAGCCAAAGGGATTTGGAATGGGGTCCCTCCTAAAGCTCTGACTGGAGTAGACTGTCCAAGCAAGTAGTGCTTCTGTTTAACCATTGCAGGTTTCACAATGGTTAGGTCAGAGGCTGTGTCTCTCTTAGCAGTAGCCTGTTTTCCATCTACTAAGATAGGATATAACCTCTTGTGGTAGTTTGGTACCCTTGTTGTCTCCAGACAACCTACTGCTGGCATTCTGTCATTCCCACTTCTTGGCTCTCCCATCTTTTGTTCCCCACCTTGCCTCCATGGACATCTATATGATACATGGCTCCACTGGTTGCATTTAAAACATTTAACCCTTGATTCTGGCTGTGTACCTGAACTAGTGGCTTCCCCTGTTACTGGCAGACTCTGTTGGGATGATTTAGGCTGCCCACCATGTGTTTCCTTAGACCTATGTGCAGTACTTGGTATCCTTTTCTTGTGTAGCGATGCCCTGCTTGCTAGGTATAGGTCTCCCTTTTCCCCAACTTATCTGTGGTATAACATTGTCTGCTAACCAGATTCTCATGTCCTCAGGCAAAGGGCTAATGGCTTGTTCCCTCACCAAAAGGTATGCCCTTCAAAAGTGGTGGCCTGACACCCACTCACCCATCTATGAAAATAAGTGTTTAACTCAGCAATATATTCACACACACTTTCATGTGCCTTGCATCTATGCCCACAAAACGTTTTTCTATAAGCTTCAAGCGTTAACTTAAAACACTCTAATAAACTGTTTTTTAACAGTATTAGAATTTAAGCAATCAGTATCAGACAATCTAAAAATAGCAGTTACAGCTTTACATTGGAGTAAGGGTGTCAGGAAACGTACCTAGAGCCATTGTTCAACATTATATTGTTTACCAACCCTTTCAAACATATGAATAAAACTATTAAAAGTATCACCCTCTGTAAATTGTGGAAATTTACTGACCTTTATTGCTTCTGGGGTTTGGTTACTCTCCTCCCCATTATCTCCATGACCCTATTAAAAGAGTAAGCATTTCCTTTTCATGTTGCCTCTGCCTCTCATTTTTCTTCAGCCTCCAAATATTTCAGTCTCTCGTTTTATTCGGCCTCCAGACATTTCAGCCTCTCTGATGATTCTAGTTCCAACCGTTTGGCCTCCAGTTCAAGTCTCTTTAACTCCAGATGGATTTTTAAGTCCTCTGAGGCAAAGTTGAACTGTCCATTATCTGAGAGTTGTACATCCCAAAGGCCAATCTGGCTATCTTCCTGGTTGCAGGTCTGTGATGGAGCTGTGACTAAGGCTGCAACCATTTCCACTTTAGTCAGGTGTACATGCTCCAGTCCTTTGGCTTGGCACATCTCAGCCAACTGGTTCACTGTCATCTCTCCATAATCCGTCTCTGACATCCTTGCCTTCTCTCCCTAACTAAGCTAACAAAAAATGAATGCAACTATTGTGATATGAAACTCTGAATATCTATCGTGTGGCTGCTTGAGAGTACAAACACCTTCTTTAGTGACCACTGTTTACAGGCTACAGGAGTTCAATATCCACACCACTGAATTCCAATATGTGGATATCCCACCACTACCAACCAATAGATGTGACACCCCACCAATGGACTAGTAATCAAGGAACCTCAATCCTCACCACTGGCACCAGTGGGGGATGTACAATGGGAGGATAGCAAGTACACACATAGTATTTCCAGATGCACCTTTCTGCATCAAGTGCAATTTCCCTTAAGAGTGCACAGAGACCACAGTCAGATCAGGGCTGGTTTCTCCCTCTTTCTCTATATTCCCAATAAGACTCACCACTGGCACAGCTATAGAGTTGAGATCTCATCTGAGTGGCCAAGCCAAGAACTCCAGTGCCCACCCTGTCCAACCAGTGCTTCATATCCCTGCCCAAATAGATCACACACACATACTCTTTGAGGTTTGGTTTACAAACACACACACACACACACACACACACACACACACACACACACACACACATGGGAAAGGCTTGCACAGGTTTACTAGCCATGCCCCCTTTTTGCCCCAGACTATAAGGTAATTAGCCAACTCCTTATTAGCTACTTTAAGGCCCTTAACAAAGGGTATCCAGTCTTACTGTGTAATAATAATATTAATACAAATGGTAGTTTGACCAAGAGCAAGGCTATTAGGAGTGGCCCACAGTGTCACCAAATAAATATATAAGTACTCTCAAAACGTAAATATGACTCACAAAGATCATCCACAATGAAATGTTTAAATATTATTTAATAATAAATAATAAAAGAACAAGAAAATACTCAGTATATATTCACAGTGGCATTAGAGTTCAAAATCACAGGAAATATTTAAAACAACATTGCAGGACAGTCTCAGATAAAGCAAAATATCTAAGCTAAGCTTTGCTATATTGCTGACTATATCTAAGAGAATTATACTGTTCCCTAGAAACTTAGTTCATCAGAGCAAGGCAGATGTGGTGAATGGATCTTCTCCATGTCAGGTCCAGGACAGAATACAAAATGCTGTGTCTATCTCAGAGACTTCTTAAATTAATATCTCAAACATTACTACTGGGATAGCTTGCAGAATGACATCATTTCTTGTCATCTGACTCTATCCCAGTTAAAACCTTCACTGCTGGAAGCATCTACCTGTGAAAATACAAAGATCTCAGATCTTTTGGCAGATGCTGGAAGTCATAAAACAATTACATCCCTTCACATTTCAAGACTAGTAATTATTTTACCCTAGAGCCAATACAGAAGGCTCCCCAGTTTTAGACATTGTGTCTCCTTGCTGCATTGAAAACTGAAAGATACCATCTTTTATTGCGTGGCCAAGTAATTTAATTTCAGATATTTTTCTGAAGTTAACCTCCTGCATTCCAGTTTCCGCTGTTAAAATACATGCATTTAGACAGCTACAATAGTGCATGTACATTTCTGTTCTCTTCCAGTAGGGCACACTGTGGTTACATTTTAAGCACAAGCACGTTATAAAATACCTTCTTTAAACATGCCTGTACAGACCAGTTTGATATACACATGACAAACAGTTCTAATACAGTTGTAACACAAACATCTAATATAGATCGTGTTGATATCCACAAATGACATATAACTATTTACAAAATTCCAGATAGTTGTACTGGCAGACTTCCCCTTTGTCACACTCCTAAATGGTCCCTACACACCACTAGATCCTCACTGTATTGTATAAATCTTTAATAAAATGCTTATATTAATTTGGATGATGCATATCACAACACCTTCCTCTGCTATATCTCAGAGAGCAAAGCTGAATAAGCCAACAGGCAAGGAGCTAAAATTATGAAGGTCTACCTTATTTAACAAAAGAGGAACTCATTTTCATTAGTATAATGTGTGATTATGAGCATGTCAATTAATCTCCCTGTATGTCTACATTCTAACTAATGAAAATTAACACAAAATACACTCAGAAATATATAACACATTACAACCACATTCCCTAAGCAATCATAGAATGGTTCTAGTTCAGAACACTGTTTGTTAACTAGTAAGAGATATGTTGTCTGCATCAAAATTACCAAATACAGTTTATCTGAGGCTGCAGTACAATATAACTTTTAAATGAGGCACTACACATGTTTTTACAGTTGGACTAGCCCAGGAGAATCCAGGCCCTCAAACATCTATCCTACACAGATAGGCTAAAAGCCCTGTCCCTCTATTCAGTTTCATACAGACTCCTCAGAGGTGACTTCTGTCTGGCATACAAAGCAATCTCAGACCCTGCCCTGATGGGACTGCTGCATATCCACAAGTCAAGCTTCACTGGAGTAACCTGCACACGCAACCTCAACCTGGTCTGTGACATCAATAAGACTTGCTGGCTGGACAGATTTGTGTCCCAGAGACTCCCCCATCTGTGGAATAAACACCTTCTCCACATCAAACAGAGTACCTCATTACCCCTTTTTAAGCGCAACCTGGATAACTGGATGGGAAACAAAAAATACACCCCTGGGATTCCACCTGTGCCCCTGCTGGACAGGGGCTTTGAGTGCTGACTTGTCTAAACATGGGATAAACTCAGGTCTATATTATATCATCGAATGCTTAAAAAAGCGAACGCTGATTGATCGACCTAATTTAAGCGAAAGCTTACAATCTTGAACTGTCAGATCAGCGATTTTTTCCCAAGGAAAAAAATCGATGATCCAAAACACATACACACAACACAAGCACACCAAACAAACAGAAATCCACACACATACACCTAAAATCTGATACCTAACCCTACACTAAACTATGCACACACCACTAACTGCCCACTTACCTTAACCCAAACCCTAACCCTAAGGTCCGTCACTATAGCACACTCACCTCACTCGCTCCCTAACCCTAACTCACTTAAATCCACCCTAACCCTCATGTCCACTCAATCGCACACACACCTAACCTGAGCCCTAACCCTAACTCACCTAAATCACCCTAACACTCACATCCACACAATCGCACACTTGCCTGAATCCGACCGGTAACTTCCCACTATAACACTGAAAATACCGTAGCAACAGAAATGGACAACTGAACTCTTTCTCTAGGAAAAAATTTGAGTTTCTGCTGCTTCGATATTTTGCAGTTTTGCAAAAATAAGTTCGATCAATCAGCGTTCGCTTTTTTAAGTGTTCGAGGATATAATATAGACCCGATAAACTCTTGGCTAGGCTTATAAGGGCCTCAGGACCAATAGCCTAATAACTTCCTATGATCCTATGATCCTGTGATCCTATATATTCGCATTTTGAGGTTGTATAACATATCACTGAAAGAGAAATGCTTTGGTTTTATGTAAAGACAGCTGTTTATACTTTGTTATGAAAATATGTGCCCACAGGATGAGACTACATTGCATATGGTGGTGAAACTATTTACTTATATATACAGGGGACTGTACCCATGAAAATAGTAGTTTTGAGCAATTTTTCAAATATTTTGATTTATTCAAATACATTCTGCCTTTTAGCATGAATTATTCTCATGAAAAAAAAACAGAGCACTAGAGAAAATGCTAATCAATAAAAATACAGACTAAAATTTACAAAACATACTTACCTCAAAGAATGTGGTATCCTTATATAATAATATCCAGGCATAAAAATGGGAAGGGGTCCTACAGCTGTACTAGGAAACAAAAGTCTAAAATGTAATGTAATTAGAAATTAATAAAATGGTAACAGAAGTTCAAAAAATGAAAAAATATTTTGGATTGTCAATAAGCACATAATATCTATTACAGTAGCCACTGGGAAATTATTATGTGAATTACAGCTTCACATTTCATCAAATATCCTTCTCCTTATCTACATCACCAGATATTATGTAAATCGTCCATATGACCCCCTCCCATATATATAAATTACTACACAGCTACATAAACATGGAAGCAAATGCATAGGGGGGGGGCTATCTTTCTATATAAGAGCATAATAATTAATAAAATCCCAAAAGCATTCTGAATCATGTCACTTCAGTTGTTTATTTTTTTTACATTAAACTCAATAATTCTCATTTTTCATCATTTCAGGATACTGAGGGGTATATCATCCCTTTCTAAGTTGACAAATAACTGTTCTTATGCTAGTCCAAAAACATTACCATACTGAGTGCTTAGTTCATTTAGGCCTAGGGTTTGATACAGACTGCTGTAATTTATGTCAAAATTTAAAAAGCTACATGACTTAGAAATATCGTCTTAACCAAACTCTAACAATATAAACAAACAAACAAGCATGCTACTCCAGTAAGTGGCCACTGCAATGTATTCATACTCCACCCTGGCAAGATCACGACTCCCTCTCCAAAAACAGACAATACAACAGACTCTATCCCTACACATTTTAATTCCTACTTTATACAGTCAGGATTATCTCTCTTAGACACTAGCACATCTGTCCCTTTCTCTCTGCCCTTGTCCAAACAAAACCAACCACAGCTCTACAATTTTAGGCCGGTACCCACCTCACTCATAATGAAGTTGCTCCTTAAACTAAAAACTACTTCTGTAACTGTAAACCACCACCATCAGGCTACCTAAATGTGGCTGCAGAAGTCATAGCCTTCCCTGTGTCCATACTAATTAATAGGTACATAGCAGAAAGATACATCCCATCACTGTGGAAAAAATCCTACATCATACCACTACACAAAGGAGGCAAATCTACAGAGTTTAATAACTACAGACCAATAGAGATTCTCTCCCCCCTCTCTAAATATTAGAGAAATGCAAGTGTATGCAACTGATGCATAACCACCTAACATATTCACAACGGGTCTATATTAGCGTATCGAATGGACTAAATAGCGAATGCTATTTAGTTGATCCGATACTGTCGAAATGGCAAAATAGCAAAGACACGGAAAATCAAATTTTTTCCCAGGGAAAATATTTGGTGGGCCGTCTTCGAGGACTTTGCCATTTCTTCCATTATGGTGCGATCTCGGAGTTGGTATATTTAAGTAGGGGGTGTGGGGGCAAATCCCCCCACTTATCTTTGCGTTTAAGGTTTTTTTTTTTTTTTTTTTTTTTTGCGGAACAGTGAATTTTTTCACGTTCGCTATTTATATCGTACGATAATGTAATATAGACGCTTCACAACTAACTACAGCACACAAACACATTCATCATCCAGAAAAATACCCAGCACTAAAAAAAAACATATTAATGCCCTACTGTCCATCAAGGGACCCTGTTATAGTAACAAATTCTTACAATTCACAAATAAGTCAAATGATGCTGTAGGAGACTTGCTCTACTCCGTATATTCGCTAAACTCTGAAATAGTGTCCACACAGAAATAAAACTCTCTGAAAAACTCAATAGTTTTAAAACATCTCTTAAACATCTTAAACAACATCTTAACCAGTTCTGGTCCTGCACATGCCCATTGCCAGGTTAAGACTTTGTGCTCACTCTCCAAATACTCTCAACCTCTCACTGAAATGACAAAACATTTTTTAGACATAACTGCTACCTGTACAATCCACTAAGTCACACGTGGACTTTCACATTAGTAACCTCTACATTTTTTAACTCTTAGAATGTATAAATGTAACTGCTGTATGTGTATAAATGTAACTAGAAATGTAACTACTCTGTGTTTAACTGGAACCGAGTATAATGCAATGCAAACTAATCGAGTTTTCTCCATGGGCCTCCGTTGAAAATAGGTGTCCAGTTGTCCAGTTACCTCTGTTGAGCAAAAGCTGGACATAAAACCAATCAACCTGCTAAACATGAACTAAGAATTGCTATACTCAGTGTAAGTTCACTAACAGGATGGAGTTTGGAAGTAAATGACATGATGGTAAGAAGGAGGTTGGAAATCCTCTGTATGGAGGATCCAAGACGGAAGGGCAGACCAGCAAAGCCACTTGGCTTGGGATCCAGAATCAGCCACTCAGTTGGAGGACAGGCTAGAAATGTTGTTGGAATTGTGGTGAGGGAAAGTCTTCAGGAGGCAGTGAAGGATGTAAGCGGAATTAGTGAGAGTCTCATGGCAATCAGACTCCAGCCCTAATGATAGGGCAGTATTCATAACCTCAGCCTATGCCCCACAGCAGGGTTGTGATAGTGAGAAAAAGTGTGTATTCAGACAGTAGTTGCAAGACCTACTAGATAAAGCAGGACAACATGAATTGGTGTTTATAATTGGCTAGAATGCACATAATGGCACAAACAGAACAGGATGTGAGGACTGCTTGGGTCCACATGGGGTGGGGCAACAGGAATAAAAAAGGAAAGGCCATTCCAGACTTCTGTCTGGCAAATAGCTTGATGGTGGCCAACACAGAGTTCAGAAAAAAAGACGGTCATATGATCACTTACAAGAGTGGCCAACATGCAACTTGGGATAGAATCAGTGATTGCAAAGTCATCCCCAATGAAACAGCTGCAAGCAGTGGTCAGAGAAGGCTTTAAGGTCAACAGGGACCAGGTTGAAGACAAGGGGCCAGATTCACGAAGCCTCCGTGTAAGAGTTATAACTCTTAAACGGAGGCTGCAGTTAAACGGTGTGATGTCAGCATGTCATGCATATGCATGAGGTGCATGAGGCATGCTGAATCACACTAGTAACTCTTACACGGTCCGTGTAAGAGAGTAGGGGGCGTGTCTGTAGGCTAAGCCCTGCAAGCGGACACGCCCCCGGAAGACTAGAATGGCTGAAAGTAAACAGCCAAGAGAGAGGCCATGGAAATGTGAATAAACACACTACACAACACATGCCCCGACTGACCATCAGTGTATAAAGTGAAGAGATGTTATAAAATTAAATTAAAACCTTTTTTTTTTTTTTTTAAAACCCCGTAAATGTTTGCTACTGTGTGCACTCGTGTGCGCGGGTGTGCTACTAGCGCAATTGCAGTTAGCAGTCCGTGGAGAAGGATATAAGAACTAAATATGCAAATTAAGCCAAGAAGTAATAGCTTAGCGGTAGAGTTGCTGGCCTAAGAGTAGGCAGGCAGGGGTCGAGCCCCCACAACAACCTTTTTTTTTTTTTTTGTAAATAAGCACTAAAACGCCCCCTGACAGTATTGTACAAATGTAAAAGTATTCCCTTTTGTAAAATGGAATGAAATGGAGCATATATTTTGAAGTAACACAATAATAAAAATAGTCAGAAATGTACTGATAGCTAAGCTGCTGTGAGACAGATGGGCAAGTAGCTGAGTACTGTTTAACAAGCTGCAAACTGCATGCCCGTTGCTAAGCACTGGTTTAATAGGCTGAAACTGTTTGCAACTAGCTGTGCTTAGCTGAACATGTGTGTCACTAGCCAATTAAGATTTATCCCAGCGCACACCGTTTGCGCGCCGCTCCCACAAGCTAACTGCCAGTGCGCATGCGTTAGCTCCGTGCAAACGAGCGCAGACCTGGTTTTAAGTGCTTAAAAGTGCTTTTGGCATGTTTGATTGACAGGTCCTCAACTCAGTTCTGTAAGGAAAATCAAAAATCAGTTGCCAGATTTGAACCCAGGATACCATGCACTAGAGTCAAGGTACTAAACCACTAAGCCATGACAGCAGTACATAGAAATGCAGAAATAGCATATATATGTGATAAAATCCAGAATGGAGCATGATAAAGCATTTTCAGTGAAGTAAATACAATTCCAAAACGGCCAATCAGAGAAATGTGCGGGAAAAGAGGCATATATAAGCCCCATAGGCGGGAATACACAGCAGAAACGATTGTAGAACAGACCTGCAGTCAGAATGAGTGGAGTAGGTGAGGGACATTGCTTTCGAGCACAGCGTTGGGGCGTTGAGGAGTCCAGATACATGGCCTGGCTCCTTGTCCATCATCACGAGGCCCAACTCATGCAGGGCCAGGTCTCATGGGGAGCGTACAGGGCAGAGGCATGGGACCAGTTGGCTCGTGATCTGACCAGTGCTACTGGCATTCCACGCACTGGTGAGCAGGTCCATCACCACCATGCGGACCTGAAGCGACGCAAGCAAGACCAGTTGACCGAATGGATCCAGGAGGCCCGGCATATGCCCAACGCCCCACTACTGAGTAAGTTACATTTTACTTATGTATGTAAGGATTTCAACTGGCTGATACTATGGAGATGTGTAGTCCAATATTACTTCTTTCGTATTACAGCTGCAGGTGTCCGCTCTATGAACCGCGAGATGCATGGCCGTAGGCTGGTGCGGCTGCGCCACCATGCAGGTTAGTAACCCCACCCAGTACTTGTAAATAAATATTATACTGTAGCATGTATCAGAACACTGCAGTGTATTGATTAAAAGTAATATAATGTGCAAGCAAGATTTGAAAGTCTGCAGGTATGGCTGCAACAAGTTCATCAGTATGCAAGTGTAACTGGAAATATAATTGATAGAATTAAACAGTGCTGTAATACAGATGTCCCACCATTACTTAAAATAGTGTAACCTGCAGTAGTCTCAAGAGTACAGCTTCAGAATCTGAGGTAGTCACATGTGAGATATATCCCCTGTTGAAATGCTGAATCATGACAGAAGTGAGGCTGTTGGAAAGTGTTTGAATCACCACCAGTCTAACATGTGAACAAAGCCTAGAAGTAGCAACCTGAACTGTGAAGTTGCAGGATGTGTGAGAGTGACAGAAAGGGTCATGTATGAATAAATAAAGTAGTAATAACCCCTGAATATATTAGCCCCAGTGTGTTTCTACAGAACTAAATGCATGTGGGAAGTACAACTTAATATCCCAAACTGATTTGAGTGTGTCAGAATCTGGAAGGTCTAGGCCAAATTCTGTATATGGTGATCACAGTAAACAATTTGCAGATAGAATGAATGATTATTTGACAGACTAAACAGCCATAGTTGTCCCCTGTCCTGTCATCAAAGTGTAGCAGGATGATGTATCTGATCAAATTCAAAATAAGTAGGATAGTGATGTATTTGTAACAGGTCTAGCATGATAGTCAAATAAAAATTATTTTGAAACATCAGCTTCAACTTAATTGTGTACCTATTACAAATGTAAATCAATGTGTAACATATGAATGTGTCATCACTTTCTATCTCCACCCAACCCTATAATTCCATATAACAATACCCACTAAATAATGGTATGTGAACATTTCATTAATCATGGACATTTGTCCGTTTCAAAAATATATGCATGTCTGTTCGTGCATGTGCCCTGTTCATACCTGCAAATTTGATGGCCTGTTGCCATTAATCAACCCTGCATGTTGTTTGACTGTGTATTTCTGTTCAAATAATGCATGTGATATTGATATGCCCCTTGTTCAATGGTGTTAATATCTGGGTGTTTGTTTGATGGGAATACCAATGCATGCTGTTACAACTAATCTGAATGGAATAAAATGCCACTAACCCAAAATAACATAACAACTCACAAACCTAGAACGCTTGGGAAGGCAGGTCCCAGCGGACCCACCTCTCCCACCTCAGCTGGCGACTGCACCTGGCATTAGTGCCCAGGCCGGACCCCCCTCCGGTGGCCCTGTGCCACCTTCGGGTGGAAGCGCTGCAGGGGATGGGGCCGGTCCCCCCTCTGCAAGTGTGGCCGGAGGGGTTCGTCCACTCACCCTCCAAGGTGTCCGGTCTGTGGTGTGAAGGGAGATCCAAGACTCCGTTCTTGGGCCCCTATGCCAGCTTGAGGCTCGTGTGGCACAGCTAACGGCCCCGGCCGTTGCCCCGCCTACACAGCCCCCAGCACAGCCCCGTCCTGGGCTGTGAAGGAACAGTGGCAACTGCCTATGGGTGGGGATATCAGTTCCACTGTTGCCATCTGTGGGCTCATGCATCTCGGATATCCCAACCTCCGTCCCCATCAATTGTGTAACCCCCCCACATGTGGCATACACCGCCCCTGTATGCGTCTTGTCTGTCTTGTCTGTTAACCTACCCAACCTACCTCCCCAGCTATACCGACTTCCTTCACCTGACATACCACTCTCACCTGAAAAAAAAAAAAAAGGGCACTCTGTACCCACAAAAAAATTACGCCCCATACATAGCTGTCCATGTCGCACACATGTCTGCTTGACATTGAAACAGTTAATTACAATTGGCTCTACAACAAATATTAATGTTGTCCTGACACCTCTCTCAGGGGTGAAAGGTTTCCAATGTCTCACCAAAATACATGGAAATGCACAGCTGTTGCTGCCAAAGACATGGGCATCTATGGGCCTTACCTACATCCCTCCTGCAAATCCCACGCTTGTTTCCCTACTGTCTTACCCTCTTTGTGACCCCTTTTCACCACTTTCCTATCACCCCTTTTTCTTTTCTTTCAAAGAAATTAGCGCGGGTGTGCGCTTGTGTTAGAGGAGCTTACCGCCAGTGCGCATGCGTGAGCTCCGCGCAAACGAGCGCAGACCTGGTTTAAAGTGCTTAAAAGTGCCTTTATGGCACTTTGATTGACAGGTCCTGTACTCAGTTTGAAAGTTTGCAAAGAAAAATAAATTCCCACTGTCAGTCTCGAAACCAGGACCTTGGTAACATTAGTCTGTATGACCTACCACTAAGCCATGCTTGCCTTACAAGAACACAGTGCTAAAATAAATATAACATATAATAGTAGGAATCAGTATAAAGGCAATATAGGAGGTGTACTATCCAAAGCATGTCAGGTACTGGATTCCCATACTAGTTCAGTGTTAACAGAAACAGCCCTGCTATTTGTTAGCTTGTACATAATAAAGTAAGGTAATATACATATATGAAGGTATGTATATCTACACATACAGATATATAAATATATATTAATACATATGAAATATAATTGTAGGTGTCAGTATCCATACACACTCACTACAGGAAACAGTGAAGATAAATGCAGCAACCAGAATCTGCAACACAGCCTGGCTCCTGTGAGACCTACTAACCCCTTTAACTGCTTAAAGGTGCCTCCAGCACTTTGATTGATAGGCCCTATACTCAAGTCACAAGCAGAATATAAGCATACTAGTAGGCCCTACCCCAAGACCATTGTAACACTAGTCTGTATGACCTACCACTAAGCCATGACTCTCATACAGGAATATAGTGCTAAATAAGTGGAACATGTAATAGTAGGAATGAAGATAAAGGCAATATAGTATGACTACTAACTAAAGCATGTCAGGCAGACTTTTATAGTCCCAATTACTGGATTTTCCCATACTAGTGTAGTGTTAACAGAAACAGCCCTGCTAATTGTTAGCTTGTACCCAATAATGTCAGCTAATGTACATATATGAAAGTATGTATATGTACACATATATATATATATTTATATAGCAATACATATGACATATAGTTGTAGGTGTCAGTATGCATACACACTCACTACAGGGAACAGGCAAGAGAAATGCAGCAACCTGAATCTACAACACAGCATGAAGCATGGGAGATTTACTAACCTTCACACTCACAGAACACTGTCAACAGCATACCAGCATGGTCCACGCCCTACAATCTGAAAGGGCAACACCTATCTCACATACCCTTTTATAGCAGTGTCCTGAAATCACAGTGAGACATGCAATCAGTACACACCTGGCTGCATGCAATTAGCAAATGCTGTCTTACAATTGGTGCAGAGGCCATCACATGGACCTATGCAGATACCTACAAAAGCAATGAGTACCCACACTACACTCATGCAATACATTCATTGCACAAAACCGACAGAGAAAGAGAGAGAGAGAGAACAAAACAGAAATAAAGACAGCCAGCAGCAAAACCAGCAGCAGCAGCAGCAGCAAACTTCAAGCAGCACCAGTGACACACCAACAGCTGCCACAAACACAGGTAATGCAAAGTAGCAGGTTAATACTGCGTTTACTGTGACACCTCCAAATGTATCATAGTTCACTATCTATAGGTATGTGCATGAGATAGGTTGTGTGTACATAGTCCTGAAATATAAACATATGTAATATTGCTGTACATGTTACCCATACTTAACACTTCCATAGCTTAGAACACAAGGCCAGTTGTGCATATGATGCAGTAGTTCCCAGGGTCAGTAGAGGTTCCTCCTCATTGGTGTGGGACCACTGTGTATGTATGGCACTGTTCAGGTAAATATCCTGTAGTATGGCCAGGGATTAATATCAGTCTGTCATGTGGTGCTATGTCCTCCAGGAGTGAATGTAGCACACATCCAGGGATACCATTTCGTAACAGTGATGCTATGTGTTCTGCAATGATGAAGGTGGCTCTCACCTGGACATGTGAGAGGATAGGGATGTGACAGTCATTTGGGATAACTAATACCACATGTGTAGGGGAATGGGGGGGGGTACCTGCACCTAAACTGTCTGCAACAATGTTGCCAATATCTGTGCATGTGGTGAATGTGAAGCATCTTAACACTGCTGACCACAGATGCCTTGCTGTCATGTGAATCTGCCCTGTGCTGCAGTAGCCTCCTACTATTTTTATACAATATGCCTGTATCTGTACTCCACTGGACATGATTAATAAGTGGTGTGCAGTTGTTCTGGGTTAGATATGTGTGTGCACAGTACATGCAGTATGTGGGATGTCTGTGGTAAGCATATGCAAAGGTGCTGGTGGTGTGTGTTGTGGCTACCACTGGCACAATGGGCTGCATGGATAGCATCACTGTCATAACTACTGAATAACTGTGTAATTAAATGCATACATAGCAAGGTAGTGTACTGTGCTTGTGGTGTTGTTCGGATATGTAAATCCAGGCTGAGTAATGTGTACACATCACAGGGTTGGGTTGGATGGCAACACACATCCAGTATGTAGGGATGAACACCCAGAATGTGTCAGACGTGTCACCTGTGCAGAAGTATCCGGCCATTATCTGTGCATCCCCCACAACACACACACATGCAACATATGGCAGAAGTACTATAGCAGTACACACATGTTCATAGGTTCATACTAGGCTATTTGCCCTAGGGCATTGGTAAGCCTAGTAAAATGTGTTTGTCTTTCACCACCCAATTACAAGTTATGCTGCTATGCCCTTGTCCGATGTTAGTATACTGTGCCTCTGTCTAACAGTGACATAGAAGTGATACCTGGGGTACAACTATGATCTACATCCAGTCATCCAGATTCCTATGGAAGAGAGTCAATGAGGGACTCTGCCTAACCTGTAGTGTCAGCTCATTACAGAGTGAAGGGAGCCTCTCAGTCAGGAATATGCCCCTCCAGCATGTCCATGGATGTCAGTGCTGAGGTCCAGCTCTCCTGAGCATGTGGCTGTATGGGACTCTGATTGCCTGAGGTGCAGCATGTTCATTACTGCTGGGTAGGACATGGCTGTATATGGCACGCACAGATTGCCTCTGAACCAGCAATAAGCCACTGAGTCCAGCGGGATTTACTTTACCTGGGAAGCATATGACATCTGTGTGAGCCATTGCATCCCCTTGATGAGGTACTGTTGTCCTGTACCAGTTGCTGTGGGTGTCTGGTTAGGTACATCCCAAAAGGTGCATTATGCAATTATAGGCTTGATGATGGATGAGTAAAGAGGCACAATGACCTCCCCTGCCATACATGTGAATCCCTCATGATTAGCTGGGCTATATAACATGTCTTTCAATCCACATTGGCCATGTGGTTGACAAATGACAGACCGCTACCATGTTTCTACCCCAGGTCCCCAACTCGTCTTCTGTACTCAATGGCCTAACACCTATGTTGTACTGTGCCACCAATGTGGAGGCGTGGTAATCTGTATTGAATACTGATACTCCCCCTCCTTTGTTCAAGTGTTGTGGCCGACAAGAATGGTAACAGCTATAACCTGGTAGTACTGGTGTGCTCCTGTGAAACCTGAAACAGGTTCATGTTACTGCACAGATATCGATGTCCAGCATGTCAAGTAGGGTTTTGAGTGTGTGCATCTTTAGGTCTAGACTTCTGGTGTTGAGTAGCATCACTCTCACTTCCTCATCCTTTGTGATACAAATGGATGTGGGTTTGCCTTATGAGCCTTGCCTAATACAGGCACTATGGGTGTAGCAAGAGTCTCTGCCAAATTCCAATGGGACAGGTGTGACAGGTGCAAGCTGTCCCTAGCAAAGCATACCACCCCAAGATGGCAGGCATTGGCACACCTGTGAATGACACCAGTATGTCAGTCAATTGTTGGAAGGGATCATCGTGCCTTGATATTGTGGCATGGTTCTAGGTGAGGGTAGGATGCTACTCAAGGTCAGGGTCAAACTGTCTTGGGCTACGTGCTCAGAGAGCTCTGTACTGTCTCATGTCATGTAGTCCAGGGAGGAATGTGTCAGGCCATTCACACCAGCATGGACAGTGACTGAGTCATACCTGTACTTGCCTTGGGGTTACCTGAGTATTTGTGTTATGTGGCAGGTCATACTGGCTGACAGGCTGCACACCGTGACCCTCACCTCATTAAGCCTGGTGAACGTGATGTTAGTGTGCCTGATGATAGAGGCACCTAGTACAGGTGTATGAGGTGTGTTGTTTACTGTTAATGGCTGTGAGTGTTCAGCACATTGGCTTTGTGTGATATGTGTTGCACATGTTCGTTTCTGTGGTAGTGGTTGCATGGATGTCTGCTTAGGAGGTCTCTGCTGCATAGGCATAGCTGTGGTCCGAGCCTACAAGTATGTTTATGTGTGATCATGTGTTAGGTCCACTGTTGTGGTAGGTCTATGTGAGACTGGAAGTGTAGTGTGTGGTCTCCTTGGCCACCTGACTGGTTATGGCGGTATTGAGTAGACAGAGCCTAGCCTCCAGTTTGGTATATGGTTGCATCACTCACATGAGTTTGAATTTGTTGTTAGGAGGAGGGCCTTGTCTGTGTACATGCATCTGTTCCAACATTGTCTCTGGAGTACCACACTCACCAGCTGGACTGGGGAGGGAACTGACAACTGACCTCTGGACATGCTAGAATACTATTCTGAATTCTGTAATAATTAATGATTGAAAACAAGGTACAGTGGGGAGTGAGGGTGTACTGACATTACCTACAACTGCTGACTGATATAAAAGCGTCAGTGAGCAAGTGCCAGGTAACCTAAGTGCAATGTGTCACAATTAAGTAAATGCAACAATGAGAAGCAGTCACTTGCTGTCATGTGTAACATGGAAATACGTACAGTAAGCAATGCAGATATCAGTAGTGAGTCACAGATGTGTTGACAAGCTGTGTACTATGTGGAAGTAGCATACCAGTGAAATAACAAGCTAACAAATAACAAGCATATAAACAAAGGTAGATCCAGGAGGCCTGGATGTAGTGGTTGCTACAGCAAACAAGGTGTAGCAATGTCAGTAAGATACAGCTCAGATATGCAGGCACTATAAACCTGAAACCAGATGTCCCCAGCTATGAATGGCAGAGTACAGCCTATTGTCACACACGAGTGCAGACCACAAACCTTGTTAATGTTAAATAACTGGCCTGAAGGCCAACTGCCCATACTAGAACTAATACACTTGTACACTGGGCCCTCAATCAGCAGTGCCCAACTTCAATGGATGAAAGATATGTGTCCTGCCACCACAGTGCTTGCCACCAACCTCCCTAATGTAAAACAACTGGTCTGAAGGCCAAGTGCTTAGTACAAATGACATAGAATGATAGCTACACTGTAATCAAGTTTTAACCAAGCAGTAATAAGTAGAAGTTAATACTCCCTGTATAGAATGTGTACCATGTATTGTTGAGATACTATGCTGATAACCTGTTTGTGTACCTTTCCAGCTTGACATGGCTCCAAAAAGGAACCCATCATATTCTGCTGCAGAGGATGGCGTGATTCACCAGAGCCTGGTGCGTGACTATGCCATCCTGTTCTCACGCACCACCCAGAATCAGCAGGAGAGGTCTGCACTGTGGCAAAACCTCGTTAGCAGGATAAATGATGTTGGCATGCATGATAGGACATATGAGCAGGTGAGACATCACTGCAGTGATTTGATAAGAAATGTCCGCCAGCGTGCTGCAGATATCCGCAGGCAACAGGTTGCCACAGGTGGGGGTGGCCACACATCCCCCCCTCACCAGACAGGAGGGGCTACTGCTAAGTGTTGTGGATCCAGCCCCAGAACAACAACAGCAACACCCATGCATCATGATGGAGGTTGGATCCACACAGCAGCAACATACTGAGCGTGCAGGTAAGATGCCATATTCATTTATTGTTATTACTTTTACATTTGTTGACCCAGATAGTCTAGCTGGATATATGTCCATTTTCAGTAGAGGCCTGTGGAGAAAAGCTCCACACATAACGTAATAAAGGCAGACAGACAAGTTGTTAATATAGACAGCCAACATGATAGAATTGTACACCAGCCTGTTAAGTAAATCAACATACATGTAAGGAACTCAAACAGTTTAGAGTCATACACAATATACCGTTGGTTTAAAAGCAATCCTACCTAAAGCATAACGGTTATGCAATAAGGCAAAAGCCAGATACATAATAGTTAGGGCTCAGAAGGGTAGAGAAGTAGAAGGAGTATGAAAGATACAATGATATGGAAGAGGCAGGAGTCAAGAAGGGAAGTGAGGAAAAGAAGGAAGACAGTCAAGAGGATGTGGGAGGGATGGGAGAAGTAGGTCAGAGCATAGAAGGACATCAAGGTGAAAGAAACAGGGTAGAAGCTAGTTTCTATGCACAATGAGGGGTTAAAGGTAAAGAGAGGGTAGGGAGAGGGACGTTAGCCTGTACTCCAAGAAGAACAAAGCCAGTGGTTTGGGAAGTACAGTTTGAGGTGTCGTTTGAAGAGAGGTAAGGGTGAGATTAGAGTTAACCCCTGGTATGTACATATGACTGTTCTGTACACTGTTACTTCATGCACGCATAAGGTGTGCATGTGGTATGTATCTGTCATCATGATATATATACAGACATTATGTGCAGCTGATGTGTATAAGGGAACTAGTGTACTACTGTACTGTATCATGTGCAAAACAAATGGCACACATGTGCCCACTGACATTACTCTCTTCACACTTCCAGGTCCCTCCCATCTAGCAATGAGGCAGGCCATACATGCTGGTGAGTCTTTTAACATTATCTGTAAAGCAATTTAGAAAACTAGGAAGAGTAGTGTAACTCTGTAGTAGACTTGCTGGTGACTGTGTTCACAATACCCATAATACAGTTGTAGTAGATTGAGTAGTGTAACACGGTACTGATGTTTGTGTTTACTGTGGGGTGTGCATGTGTGCAAGCGTGCCTGTGCCCAAGTGTGCATGTGTGTTAGTGTCCATGAGTGCATGTGTCCATTTCTGAATGTGTGCATTAGTATTGAAATGCATCTCTGTCAAATATGTATGGAGACTGTAATCTGTGTTCCATGTTTTCCTCCTGTAGGTTCTGGTGCTGCTCTGGTGACCTGCAGCAGGGAACCTGAATCTTGTGCCCCAGGTACTGATGATGATGAAATGTCTGTAATGGTGCAGGAAGGTGTGTCTGGGTCCACCATTGGTCAGCCAATTGACAGTACACATCTTTCAACCCCGTCAATGTGCACAGTCATCCTGCCGTTACATCCTTTGTCACCATTGTCCCTAGGTGATGGACAGTCTGCAGTGGGCATAGATCAGGGTAATGTGGTACCTGTGGTACATGCATCCCCACAAGGCAGCCATGAGCAGGGGCCTCCAATGGTACCATGCAGACAGTCGCCCATGGGTTCTCGTGGGGACATCCGTGGCCGTACTGCCTCTGGCCGACGTGCCCAAGGAGGTATGTCAACCTCCACTATGTTTCGAACTGTCATGCAGGCACAGGCACGTATGGAAAGGTACACCAGACAGGGTCTGAGGGAGCTGAGAGAATGTCGCACAGCCATGACAGATGGCATGCGTGACGTTGCGAATGCTATCCGTAACTTCACAGATGTCGTTGACAGATGTTGTGGGGGCATAGAACAGCTGCTCCACAACCAGATGTCCATGGGCCAGGGCCATGGTGTGCGTTTGCGACGTCGACGTGGCCGTATGCCAGCAACAGCACCAGCTGTCAGTGGCCGCGGACAACAACAGGCCCACTCGCACACCTCAAGTGCCAGCACCAGCCCCAGCAATGCTGGGTCTGTGCCGTCATCAAGATGCCCCAGGAGACCACGTGCACGTGGCTCTGGACAGTCCCAACAGGGAACTGTGTCCAGTCAACACACCCCTGCTTCCGATGACAGTACCCAGTCTGGGTTAGTACCAGATACGGCCCATAGCACCCCTGCCAGGCACAGGTACCGTGTCCGTGCCCACAGACACTGATCTGGATGACCTGACAGGTGCAGTCTGTGGCTGTCCACAAAACCCTGTACATGGCAGCCATTATGTGGGACTGTGTGCGTGCTTACACACATGCAGAAACATAACACCTAGGGCAAACACATACACACACACACTGCACCAACACTGGTCCACCCTGTACTGCTGCCCCTCACAAACACACATACACACACATGTCAATTGGTGTTACCAGTGGCTGGCTTGGACATACCTAACCCACACCCTGTGCATATGATGACACTGTGCCACCTCCTGCATACTACAACATCAGTGCAGGTAAAGGTAAACATGTTGCTGATGCACAGGGTGACTACATAGATGTGTATAAGTAGTAACATGTTGGTAACTGTTCACTGTTCCAGTATAATTGTGTGTATATCCCAGCAGTCCTGCTGCAGTAACTGTATGACTGTCCTCAATTGTTATATGCACCCATACTACTTACCAAAGTGTACCAGCTGCACACCATCACATGCTAACATTGACTATGGCAATGCGCATCTTGTGCTGTTGCGTAGATTCAGCTATATGTAACAGTTCTGTCACACATGCATTTATACACACCCTGCTACCCACACACATGCACACGCTCACCTGCCATTCCCATTATTTATCACCCTACATGAGTAGCTGTTGATACATGACAGGTACACATTTGAGAAGTGCACTATGTTGTTTACTACTGGCGTCCCCTTCTCTACCTGTACTCACAGGGTGCAGGCAACCTCATCGGTTGAAAGATGTAATGTGCATCAGGTACTGTAGTACCCTGATTGCCACATCAAACATGTTTCCCATATGGAAATGCACACACAGACACATCCCACATCCACACACTTGCCACATTCAGGCTTCAGAGCACTATCTAGGTATATTTGGGTACATGTGCGTGTTACAGTAGCATGTAACACTATACTGAGTACTGGCAGTTGTCTGTTGTCATGTTGTCTGTATAGAATAAAAGAATTGTTTGATTATCCTACTCCGTTTTGTGGACATTACTTGAAGATGTGTTACCTTACATGTGTTATTGGTACCACCACCTTCTCTTTTGTAGTTTTGTTTGTATAGGGTGCTATCAACATCACTGCTTGTGAAGGGTAATGACCACCCTGCAGTGCATAGCCCCATGTGGCAAAAGCCACATCCCACCCCATCATTGTGCACACACACTAACCCCACCAACAGTAAAACACATACTTTCCATTTGCAAGATTCAAACCCATACCTAACTGTGTTATGACAGTAGAAACAGACACATTAGCAGAGTGTGCTATTTGCAGTAGTTGGAGAAATCCCTACTAATGCTGTACTTAGAGGGTGCTGACATCATCTGTGTGTAGGAGGAGGGATGTGCACCCTGTAGTGTGTTCTCCCAGTTGTCAAAAGGCAGTTAACCCTCCCAGCATAGTGCACACACATAAACCCCACTCATACTAACACACATATATTCCTTTTGCAGGATTCAAACCCCTACCTAACTACGTTATGACACTGGAGAAAGACGCATTAGCAGCGCTATGCAATTACTGGAGGACTTTACTACAGGTAATATAGTTATACAGTCCTGACATCATCAGTGTTTCAAAGGGAATCTGCATCCTGTACTGTACTGTCACAGTTGCTAATAGGGACATTTCCAACACACACATCGATGTGTTTGAGGTTTGCATATGTGGGGATCCAGTACTCCAGTGTGATGAGTATATGGTTTGATTGCAACAATGAGGATATACTCGAGTGGTGAGCTGTTTGTACTCATGGTTGTGATGATCAGGTCTAGTATATCTTCCCCTCTTGTGGGAAGGTTGGTTACCTGTTCCATAGCCAAAGAATGTATGATCTATGTGAACCCTAGAGCTTGGGTATTGTGGCTTGTGTAATGTTCACAGTCTATGTTTGGGTAGCTAACATCACCCAGTATGATGGTGTTTGCAGAGTAATCTAAACTGTCCTGTGTCAGCATGAAGGCTGTGTGGGAGTCCTGAGTTTGAGAGGGTGCTGTAAGAGCTCCTCTGTGTCTCTTGCCATGTGGTCCAGGGAGGTACGTCTCAGGTTGTTTGCACCAGCATGGACAATGTCTGCCTCATAGCTGTACTTGCTGTGGAGTGACCTGTGTGCCTGTGTTATGTGGCACATGCTATCACCTGACAAGTAGCTAACTGTGACCCTCACCGTGCTCTGTCTGGAGGGCGGCACGTCTGTCAACAGCTCATGTCAAGCAAGTTCACACCCCTCATAAATGATGTGGAAACCTTCAAAGGCCCAAGGCCTGTTGACAATATGGACCAGACTGCAGATGCCTCTATAAAGGCATTCTATGGACACATTCAGGAATGCATGGATCATGAAGCCATATATGAAAGCATGACCCAATTCTCCAAAGGCAGATGTCCTGGGTGCGGGACACCAGCCATAAACACACTATACAATAGAAGGATGACGCCACTACATGATACAACAACCTCCCAAAATGTGAAGGCACCACTGATGAGTATTGGAAGACAACTACAGGCACCCATATGATTGTCTAAGGCCATCTTTGAGAGAGGGTTCCACAAGCCACTGAGGATAATCACAAGGCTGCCTGTAGTTATGTTAGTAACCTGGGTGGTACTACCCAGATATGCTCAGAGGTAATCCAAGATGTCACACAAAATACAAAACATGCAGACATTGCCATCATCCTAGTGGGCAGGTTCAATGCTGCCTTCCCCCCACCACACCAAAGGGCACATATGTCTCGTGGCACAGTGCTGCCCCCCCTGACATCACAGATGCTCAGGTAAGAGATGCCCTTCCCAAAGCAATAAACACTGCATCAATGGGACCAGACAGTGTCCCAGGCTGTGTCCTACATGAACCATGAGAAGAGCTACACCCAGACATAACACCACTGTTCAATCCCAGCCTTAATACACGGTATGTGGCCAGAGAGTGGCATACAGCAACAGTGGTCCCTCAACATTCAGGTGATGCCTTCATGGATCCTGGACACTACTCGACCCATATGTCTGACTAGCTTTGTCTGCAAAGCTATGGCAAGGATCATCATGAACCTCACATATCTAGATATTGTGGACCTACAGACATGTCACCATACACAGTTTGGCTTTGTCAATGGCAAATCCTGCCTCTCCAACCAGTTTGATTTCTTTGAAACAGTCACCATGGCCACTGTCAAGGGGAAGGAGGTGTACACAGCCTACCTGAACCTTGCATAAGCCTTGGATACAATACCCCAGTTGTGCATTCTAGGGAAGCTCACCAGTGTACATATTAACCCCTATGTCACTATGGGTATTGCACAGTGGCTCAAGGGCAGAACACACATGGTAGAATTGCTGGAGCCATGTCAGCCTCCAACCTGGTACAAGTGGTGTCCCACAAGGCACAGCCCTGGGAGCTGTCATCTTCATTATATATTTATCATAGGTACAGGCCAACATGGAAGTACTGTGGCACAGCAAGTCGCAGGTGACTGCAAACCGGACACCATAATCAACTCACCAGCTAACACACGCACCCTCTAAAGGGACTCTTGGAAACACACGACTTGTGCCACAGCCATGGCCTCAACGTGAATGACAGAAAGCGTATAGTCATCCCCTTTGTCAAACACAGAGTGACCACAACGTACCACATATGTGTTAATCCATTACGTGCAGACGAAGGAATTATGGACCTTGGGGTACACAGGTTGATAGCATTCTACCATTTGACAACAACATGGACAAAGTGGTTAGGTAAGCATGTTATATGGGCCACATCATCATGGGATCCACATGTAGATCAGGGGTGGACATTGTGCCCTTTACTCATCCCTCATCATGCCCATAATTGACTATGATGAACCTCTCGGCATGCACCTTACCAGACACCTGCAGCAACTGGAGATACCACATATGTACCTCGACAAGGGGATCAAAGGGCTCAAACAGATGCCACATACTGACTGGTTAAAGTAACAGCAGCTCTACTCAGTGACATACTGCCTCTTCATAGGCAATCTGTGCCTGACATAGAAGGCCAGGTCATACCCTCAGTTAATGGCCATGCTGCATCTCAGAATATCCAGATCCCACCAGGATACACACTGGAAATACTTGAACCTCAGGAGTGATATACACAGGACATGCTGGAGGCGCACATTCACAACTCAGAGGCTCCCTTCATTCCGGAATATTATCCCAATAGAGGTTAGGCAGACTGACTCAGTGACTATCTTCAAGAGTGATATTAATGACAGGATGTGACATTGTAGGGTTACCCTGGGTATCACTTATGTGTCACTGTGAGACAGAGGCACAGTATACTAACCTTGGAAAAGGGCATAGCAAGACAGATTCACAATGCATGTTGAAAGGCACACACATTCTGGCTAGGTGGATACATGCCCTGGGCAGACATCCCTGTACGAACCTATGGACCTATGTATCTTTATCACCATTGTCCCTATGTGCTGTTAATCACCAATGTAATCTCAATACTATGGTAGCATGTGCAAAGGTCAGTTGTCAGTCACCTCTATGGTACAGTTGTGGAATATGTGTGTCATGTAGTAATGTCACAGCTGCCACATGTACACAGTCAACCCTATCCCCTACCCATGGATGTACATCACATGTATGAGATGGAAACACATGGCCAAACTGTGGACTAAGCACTCTGAACACAGTACTGGCATAACCTGTCTGGTGGCATGAAATACTACAGTGACAGCAATACCAATCTGATGTGGACCTACACGGACAGCAATACAAGCATGGAAACACAACAGGTCAGTTGTGACGCCTAAGGATAGCATCCTGCATGACTGGCAGACATCTCTGCAGCTGGCACACAGGCATACATTAGGCCTGCACACAGCACGCATAACACATAGCACACAAATCCTGTGTGTCAAACAAGCACAGTCTGTACAGCTATACAACACTACTGCCACAGTTGTGTTAGGTACTTTTATTGTCCAGTACAGTGAGACAATGCTCACCAGGCTGGAAAAGGTGTAGGTCACAGTGATATGCTCATGGGGTACTATGGTTCACCACATAACACAAACATACAAGTCAGTCAGATGCATGGACACATATGACTCAGTCATTGTCCATGCCACCACAGCTGATGTGGGATGTCCCTCACTGGGATACATGATAGGGAACATGGAAGGGATCACTGAGCAAGTGACACAGGCTGGTAGACCCCTGACCTTGGTTGGCATCAGACCCTCACCAGGGATTCTGACAAATTACTGAATGCTAATGACTTAGTGTAGCTACAAACCCTAGCTGAATGGTTCTTAGCATGCAGTCACTGCATTGCTATGGAATACTGTCTTACCACTCCCACAACAGGTGAAAACATGCAGCTCCTGTACATCAACAACATGTAGACTATATGCCCCAGACCAGGTGTGCATCCCTCACTACTAGGCTGATAGCATCTGCATCTCACACTGTATGTACACATCCCACATGCTGCACCTGCACAGAAGACCACGGTCATAATGTTACTCTGTGCAAATACCATGTATTCACATGTGGCAGGCATCACACATGGTAACTATTGAAGGTCACAGGTACATATGTGTATTTGGTACACACATACATCATGTGTGCATTGCCATAACTGGTTTAATCAATGTCTTGCATTATTGTGAGTGACAACCCACACACATGGGCATTCTGTTTGTGCAAAACACACGTGGCATGTCTGTAATCAAAAGCCATACATAATTGTGATATCGTTTAGAAAGGGGTATGTGCATCCTGTGGTGTGTTTTCCCAGTTGGATGTTTTTTTCATACACACTTACTTACCCGCCTTCACACACACTTGCTACCTGCTGGATTCAAACCCCTACCTAACTAGGTTATGACACTAGAGACGGACGCATTAGCACAGCACGCTATTCGCATTACTGGGAGTTTTTCCTTTCCCTGATATACTTATAGGGTGCTGACATCATCAGAGTTTAGAAAGTGGAATGATCATCCTGTGGTGTGCTTTCCAGTTGCCAAAGGGATGTTTTTTTCATACACACACACTTACCCCCTTCACACACACTTGCCACCTGCTGGATTCAAACCCCTACCTAACTAGGTTATGACACTAGAGACGGACGCATTAGCACAGCGCTATTCATTACTAGAGTTTTCCTTCCCTGATATACTTATAGGGTGCTGACATCATCAGAGTTTAGAAAGTGGAATGATCATCCTGTGGTGTGCTTTCCCAGTTGCCAAAAGGGATGTTTCTTTCACACACACTTACCCTCCTTCACACACACTTGCCACCTACTGGATTCAAACCCCTACCTAACTATGTTATGATACTAGAGACGGACGCATTAGCACAGCGTGCTATTCGGATTACTGGGAGGTTTCCTTTCCCCTGATATACTTATAGGGTGCTGACATCATCAGAGTTTAGAAAGTGGAATGATCATCCTGTGGTGTATTTTCCCAGTTGCCAAAAGGGATGTTTCTTTCATACACACACACTTACCCCCCTTCACACACACTTGCCACCTGCTGGATTCAAACCCCTACCTAACTATGTTATGACACTACAGATGGACACATTAGCAGAGCGCGCTATTCGGATTACTGAGAGATTCCTTTTCTCCGATATACTTATAGGGTGCTTACATGATCAGTGTCTAGAAAGGGGAATGAGCATCCTCTGGTGTGTTTTCACAGTTGCTAGGAGTTACATTTGGACCAAGTGTGTGAGCATGCCCAGTTCAGCCTTCCCATGGCATGTTGTGTGAAAGATGTCTCATTTATCTAAGTGTGTGAGCATGCCCAGTGTGGGCTTTACATATGTTGAACTCTGCAGCCCATCACATTTGTGGATGAGTGTGACCTTCAACAAATACCTCCAGTTTATGGTTGTGTGTTGTCTGCCATGTTGTGTAGTTACTGTCGAATGCTTTGTGTGAACAAAACAGGGAGTATACTGTGCCTGCAGGTTTTGCATGGGATACTTTGCACACAATTGTCAACATCCGTTCATACTGACCTAACACTGTAGCACTGTATAGTGTAGTGTTTCAGTACTTTCACTGTGGTGGTCAGTATCCTGGGCTTTAGTCCTATCACCACTTTACATTTCCATAGTGTGCACAACAGCCTGGTTAGGGTCCAGTTGTGCACATCTGCACAAAGGCAGTGCCTCTACAGACCCTGGTAATTACTGCCCCATAAGCTTAACAAGTGTAGTCTGCAAATCTATGGAGAGGATCATAATTGAGCTCATAAACAAAGATATAGGGGACATGCAGACATTGTACCCATCCCATTTTGGCTTGGTCAGGGGCAGATCATGCCTTTTGTACTGGGTTGACATCTTCAAATTGGTCACTTAGGCCATTGTTGGGGAAAGGCAGTCCATACAGCCTACCTTGGCCTTGCAAACACTTTCAACACAATACCCCACTCAGGTATTGTGGAAAACTAACAACTGAAATGTAAACCCATATGTCACAAGATGGGTTGCAAACTGGCTTAAGGACGGGACCCACAGGGTTAGAGTTGCTGGCACTATGTTAGACTCCAGGCTGGTCACAGGTGGTGTCACACAGGGCTCAGTCCTTGGCCCCATTGTTTGTCATGTACTTCCCAGAAGTACAGGCCAACATGGGAGGACTTTGGCTGACAATGTTTGCAGATGACTGCACACTGGGCACCATGGTGGACAGTGCATCAAACACGGATATCCTTCAGAAGGGACTCACAGTAACTGATAGCTGGTGCCAGGGCCATGGCCTGAAGTCAAAGTGCACAACATGTGTAGACATACCCTTCAGGAAAAGCAAGGTGACCCCAAGCTACCATATAGGTGGCAATCCTCTAAGCACAGAGAAGGTTATCATGGACCTGGGGACCCAGGTTGATAGTCGCCGTTCTTCTGAGACTCACATTGCTAAAGTGGCTAGAAAGACCTTCTACATTGCCCACCTGCTCAGGATGGGATTCACATCCAGATCTAGTGGGTCATTGTTCCCCTGTACTCTTCACTTATCAGACCGGTGATCGAGTCAAATGCCCTATTCTGGCTGTATGTCACCCAACATCTGCAGCAATTGCAGACACCCTGAATGTCCCCACCTAAAGGATCAAGGAACCCCAACAGCTGTCATATGCTGCCAGATTGAAGACACTCCCACTCTATTCACTCACATACTGTCTGCTTAGAGGTGACATGTGCCTGACATGCGAGGCCATGTCCAAACAGGGATTAATGGACATGCTCCACCTCAGAATCAGCAGATCCACCTGAACCACTAGTGCAGGTGACTTACACCTTAGCAGGGTTGTATGTTGGACATGTTGGAGGGATGAAGTTATCACCCAGAGACTCCTATGCTGTGTAATACAATCCCGGTCCATGTGAGGCAGAGCACCTTGCTGGCTGTGTTCAAGAGGTATCTTGACCTGTGGATGGAAGGTCATACGTTTAACCCGGGGATCGTCACAGTGTCACTGCTGGAGAGAGGCATGACACACTAATGGGCACAGTACTGTTTCCATATAAGGGATGGTGTATGCCAATGAACTCTGTGCTAGGCTTATACCTGCCTTAGGGAAGATAGCCTAGTATAAACCTATGTACCTATGAACCTATCTGACCATGTTGCATTATGTTCAGATGTGAACTACTTACAACAGCCTCATCCAACATCGGTAGTGTATTCCACAACATGGGTGTACATTGGCGAACACTACCGATGTGCCTAGGCCATTTCTAATGCTAGTCGGAGAGTGTGTTTGTCCATCAACACATTGTAAGTGATGTTTGCCATGACATATGTCTTGTTTAGTATACTGTGCCTCTGTCTACCTGTGACATAACATTGATACCCAGGGTAAACCTCCCATCTCCCATGCACTCATTAGGATTCCTGTTGAGGGACTCAACGAGTGTCTCTGGACAACCTGTACTGGTAGTTTACTCATGTGTGGGGTGGCTTCTGTGTTTTGGATAATGCAGTACAGCCTGTCCTATATATGTCAGTGCTGGGGTTCAGGTCCCTCATGTGCATAGCTCCCTGCCATTCAGATTGTACAAGGTGCAGCATGTGCATTGATTCCAGCTTGGACATGGCTTTCTACATCAGGCACAGCTTGCATCTGGGTGGACAGCATGGCAGTGTGTGGAGCTGCACTCTGTGTAATCAGACTACACATTACATGTGTTCCAGCTCTGTCATACTCCTGGTGAGGTACTGTTGTGGACTTTACAGGTGCTGGATGTGTCTGCATGAGGTACACCCTACAGGGGTTGTTGTGGTAATTTCTAATGCTGATGAAAGATAACTGCAGAACCACAATGACCTCCCCTTAGCTAGATGTCAGACAGCATGGACCATGCAATCACAAATAAAAACAGGACCGTCTCCGCAAAGGGAAAGTGTCCTGTCTGTTGGACCCCAGCCATAAACAGACTGTATGACAGATGACGGTTACTAATGCAAGAGAGAGCTACATCTCCAAAAGGGAAGACAGCTGTGATCAGCACTAGTATTAAGCTACATTATCTCATAAAGACATGCAAGGTCAACTTGGGGACATAAATCACCAAAGACAATGAAGGTAACCACACTGATTTCTTCAGTTATGTCAGACACCTGGTTGTGAACCCTCGGATATGCTCAGAGTTGGTACACAACAACATATATTCCAGTGACCTGACAGATATTGGCAACATTCCGGCGGACAGCTTCAGTGCGATTTACCCCCTCCCTCACCCCAAAAGAAGATAGTTATCACTGCTGTATGTAACCTCACTGTCATCTTGGATGTCCATGTGAGAGCCACACTCAGCAAAGACAAGTACACAGCATCCATGGGACCTGCTGGTATCTCCAGTTGCATGCTATGTGAACTCCAGAAGGGGCTGGACCCATTGATACAACTGCTATTTAACCTTAGTCTTGCTACAGGATATGTACCTGAACAGTGGCGTTCGGCAACAGTGGTCCCACTCCACAGAGGAGATGCCTCCACAGACCATGGCAACTACCACCACACAAGCTTAACCAGCCTTGTCTGCAAAGATATTGGGAGAGTCATTATGGAGCTCTTACACAGACACATTACTGACCTACGGACCCTTGTTCCCACCTAGTTCAGCTTTGTACAGGGCAGATCCTGCCTTTTGCACCTAGTTGACTACTATGAAACTGTCAGTAGGGCCATCGATGAGGGCTACGCAGTCCACACAGCCTACCTGCACTTGGCTAAGGCCTGTGACACAATACCACACTCAGGCATCATAGCCAAGCTCAACAGCTGACATATAACGGCATATGTCGCAGGATAGGTTGCAAAATGGCTAAGAAACAGAACCCATAAAGTCAACATTGCAGGTGCCTTGTCAGATTCGAAGCCAGTCACAGGTGGTGTCCCACAAGGATGTGTCCTGGGACCCCTCTTAATTGGTATTTACTTTTCAGATGTGAAAGCAAACATAGGGGGGTTGTGGCTGACAAAGTTTGCAGATGACTGCAACCTAGGCACCATAGTGAATACATCAGCCGGCACACAAATACTACAGAATGCCGTCACAAAGGCGGATAGCTGGTGCCAGACACATGGCCTGAAACTGAATGCAACTGATGTGTATTCATCCCCTTTGGGAGGAACAAAGTACCCACAGATCAATACATAGACAGCAACCCACTGAGCACAGACAACAAATCAGACACCTGGGGACACATGTAGATAGTGACATCTCTTTTGACACCCCTGTTGCCAAAGTGGTTAGGAAGACTTTCTATCTTGCCCACCTTATCATGGAGGGTTTTCCATCAAGATCATAGGAGGTCATTGTTCCACTATCCTTCTCCCTTATCAGGCCCATGATTGAATACGAAGCCCCATATGGTATGTACCTCACCCAGCAATTGCAACAGCTGGAGACACCCCAAATGTACCTACCATGAAGATCAGGGTTCTTCAACACATGTCAGATGCTTCCAGAATAGAGGAAATCCAGCTTTGTTCAGTGTCATACCGCATACGTACAGGTGTCCTATGCCTGACATACAAGACCATGTCCAATCAGGATTTGGTGGACATGCTCCACTGCAAGCAATCCAAATCCACCAGAGCCATGAGAGCTGAGGATTTGAACCTCAGCACATACATGTATAGGACATGCTGGAGGGACAGAGTCATAACTCAGAGGCATCTCACACTCTAGCAGAGTATCCCAGTCCATGTTTGACAGAGTCCCTCACTGACTCTCTTCAGGAGACATCTGGACAACTGCATTTGAGACGGAGGCACAGACTAGACAGAGGCACAGTCATGTTATTCAATTACGTAAGGGGTCATACTGTGTCACTACTAAGTCAGAGGCACAATCATCAGAATCTATTCTGTACACTTATTACCAGTATAAGGGGTGGCAATAGCCACATCACTATGGCTAGGCTTATACATGCACTAGGGCAGATAGGCTAGTAGTAGACTATGACACTATGAAACACCGGTGTATGTGTAGCTATTGTCAATCAAACAGTATGATGTGGTTTGGGGGCTTGATATCTCCCTGTATTCCAACATTGTTTTGTCTATTCCTTCTAGCATGTCTAGAGATCAGTTGCTAGTGTCCTCTCCTGCTCAGCTGGTGAACCTGGGAATATTGAGGCAATGTTACACTTGCCTCATGTACACTGACAACCCTCTCCTTCTGCCATAAAACACACATACATGTGAGAGATGCAACTATATAGCCAAAGTGGAGGCTGAGCTCTCTCAACATAGGACTAGCAAGACCAGAGAGAAGGTGAAGGTAACCACACACACATCACAAATCCAGTCTCACATGGCACTATCACAACTTAAGATCATACACATAGACACACAGAGACACTCTCGGAGGCTCTGATCAGGATTCTACCGGAATGGCAGTGGCCACCACAGCAGACACTCACACAACTGCCTCCACAGGGCACAGCACATGCAACACATTGACCACAGAGTCGGTGTGCCAAACAGTCACAGCCCTTAAGGCCAAAAACAATGCCAGACACACTTGTCTATGGTTACTCCATAGTCAGACACACTGGCGTCCGCTCACCAGATCGGGTACGGAGGAGATTACAGTAAGCTGCCTATCGGGCACTGGAATCCACCACATAATGCAAGCACTCAGGTCACTCAACTGCAAGTACAGGTCTGACCCAGTCATTATCCATGCTGGTGTGAACGACCTGAGATGTACCTCCATGGACTACATGGAAAGAGACATAGAGGATCCCTCTGATTATGTAGGCCAGGCAGGTATGACCCTGACCTTCAGCAGTATCCTACCTTCACCAAGTATGATGCCACATAAACAGAGACAAGATGATCAGCTGTATTATTTTGCTTAGACTATGGTGTCATTCAAGGGGGTCCAATGTCTGTCTGCCTGGGACGACATGCTGGACAGGCCACGGTGATTTGCAAGGGACGGCTTGCACCTGTCACCCCTGGGCTTCCGGATTTGGATGATGCTCTTGCCACCCCATTGTGCCTTTTTATGCAAGATTCAGATACTACACCTACCACCCTAGAACACAGTAAAGGAAGGACACTAAGGGTACTGCTGCTCAATGCCAGAGGTCTCAACCTCAAGCTGCACACACTCTATGCCCTTCTCAGTATGTAGCACATTGATGTCTGTGCTGTGCCTGAAACCTGGTTCACAGCTTCTGACAGCACCCGGCACTATCGGGTGTTATCTCATATCATGCATTCCGGCACCAGCATCCGGACAACACCAAGAAGGATGGTGGGTGTCCATATTCATCAAGGACACCCTCACCTCATTGTTGGTGGCAACACGATGCATCGGAGACCATCCAGGTGCCAGTGACCGTAGGCAAGACTGCTCTGCAGTTTGTAGCATGTTACATGCCACCCTCTCAAACTCAGGTACCTCACACAGCTATCCTGCAAACACTGAAGGGGATAAATGTATCTCCAAACAGCATCCTACTGGGTGATTCCAACTATCCACATATAGACTGGGATCACTAATCATGCCACAACACTCTAACACATAGGTTCCATGAGTTCATACACTGAAATGCCATGGAACAACTGGTCCCAATCCCCTCAAGTGGAGGCAACATACTAGAACTCATCATCACGAACATGGGGTCACACTGTTCAACACCAGCAGTATACCCATCATTGGTGAGATCAGATCATGGACTACTCTCAGTGGGAGTCCACATCCCACCCACACCCCAGATGGAAAAACAAACAGTGAAGACCTTCTCAAATGCCGACTTCACATTTCTAAGGACTGGTGTGGTCTCTTTCAAGGCCCCAAGCCAGCGGACACCATTACCCAAGCCACTGTATCACTTACAAATGCCTTCTACCAGCACCTCCAGGACTGCATGGATCAGGCAATCCCAAACAAAACAAAGACTCTTTGTACCACAGGCAAACATCCAGTCTGGTGGACCCTAGCCATAAACAAGCTCTACAACACAAGGAAGGAGCTACTACAAGATAGAGCATAATCCATAGGAGGGCAAGACACCCCTGCTCATTGTGAGTAAAACACTGGGTTCCCCCATACAATCATCCGAGGCAAGTTTTGAGAGTAAACCCACTCAGGACTCAAGGGACAATCATGAGGCCTTTTTTGCCTATGTTTGAAACCTGGGAGGAACTCCCAGATATGCTCAGAATTAGTTGAATGATGTAGATATCACTGCACCTACAGACATTGCCAACATACTGGCTGACAGGTTCATTGCAGATTCCTCCCCTCCCCAACTGGAGGGGTATCTACACCAGAGGATTGTAGCCCCCCAAACATCTCCAATGCTGGGGTGGGAACTTCTCTATCCAAGGCAGAAAACACTTTATCCATGGGACCAGATGGTGTCCCCAGTTGTGTGCTCCATGAACTCAATGAGTAATTACACCCCAGTTAGGGCAGCTGTTTAATCTTAGCCTCACCTCAGGATATGTGCCCAAGGAGTGGCATACGGCAATGGTGGACCCACTTCACAAAGGAGGTGCCTCCACCAACCCGGGAAACTACCATCCCATCAGCTTGACAAGCCTGTTCTGCTAAGCTATGGAGAGGATCATAATGGGAATTATAAATGAAGACATAGGGGACTTGCAGACATTGGATACAATCCAGTTTGGCTTTGTCAAGGGCAGATCATGCCTTTTAAACTTGGTTGACTTTTTCAAAACAGTCACCCAGGCCATTGACATGGGCAGGGCAGTCCACACAGCCTACCTTGACCTGGCAAAGGCTTTCGACACAATACCCCACTCAGGTATCATTGAAAACATCACCAGCTTAATTGTGAACCCATACATCACAGCATGGGTTGCAAACTAGCTAAGTGACGGAACACACAGGGTCGAAGTTGCTGGTGCCATGTCACACTCCAGAGCTGTCACAGGTGGTGTCCCACAGGGCTCAGTCCTGGGCCCACATTTGTTCAGCATCTACTTTTCAGAAGTACGAGCAAACACAGGAGGATTATGGCTGACAAAGTTTGGCGATGACTGCAAACTGGGAAGCATAGTTGGAAACCCATCTGACACAGACATCCTTCAGAAGGGTCTCATAGACACGGATAACTGGTGCCACAGCCATGACCGTACATTAAACACTAAACAATGCATAGCCATACCCTTCAGGAAGAACAAGGTTACCACTACTTCCCATCTAGGTGGCAATCCTCTAAGCACAGAGGAGGTTATCAGGGACCTGGGCACCCAGGTTGACAGTAACCTTTTGTTTGACACTCACATTGCCAGGGTAGTTTGGAAGGCCTTCTACATTGGCCACCTCATCATGCAGGGATTCACATCTAGATCAAGGGAGGTCATTGTTCCCCTGTACTCATCACTCATCAGACCAATGATTGCATACAATGCCCCATTCAGAATGTATCTGACCCAACACCCACGGCAATTGGATGGGACCACAAATTCCTCAACAGGAGGTGAAAGGGTCTCAAACATATTTCTTATGCTGCCCGACTGAAGGGATTCCAGCTGTATTCAGTCACTTACCGTCTGCTCAGAGGTGACCTGTGCCTGACATACAAGGCTATGTCCAACCCAGAATTATTGAACATGCTTCACCTCAAGACCTCTACATCCATCAGAACTACAAGGGCAGGAGACCTAAACCTCAACACAGATATTAATAGGATGTGCTGGAGGGACAGATTCATCACCCAGAGAGTCCCTATGCTGTGGAACAACATCCTGGTACATGTGAGGCTGAGCACCTCACTGGCTTCGTTCAAGTGAGATCTTGACCAATGGATGGGAGATTGCTGGTATACCCCAGGGATAACCTCAGTATCACTGCTTGGCAGAGGCACAGCAAAATAATGGGCATATTATCCATCAACTTGAAGGGGTGGCAGAAGCCACAAAACTCTGGGCTAGGCTTATTAATGCCCTAGGGCAGATAGCCTAGTATGAACCTATGAACCTATGCACATAGGCCTGGGGCAGTTCCTGCTATTAGGACAGTGGTCTGCAGCAAGCTATATAGTAGTAGTGAGTTTTAGCCATTGGTTTTTGACCATGGCTATTCCATGTTGCTTCCTGTTGTGGTACAAACATGGGTGTGTGGTTATCCATGCTATTTATTGCTAGTCACCCTCATTTTGTATCTTGTTCCATGTTTTTGCACATGTACATCACTGTATGACGTGTGACCTGGTAGTGTCAGGGTGCTGATGTGGGCTTTGACCCTGTTTTCTATTACAGCACTGATATCTACATTCTCTATACTGTGTGTGTTTACACACCACACATCTTGATGTTTATACTTCTGGCATTGGGTAGCATTACATCTAGGTTCCTATCCCTTGTGGTACCCATGAGGTGGGTTTGTGTTTTTGTGGTTTATGATTCTTGAGGGTGGATGTTAGTTGGGGTCCTCAGGTGTGCATGTGGTACATGATATTACATTACTTAACACATGGCATTTGTGCCTCAGGTGGTGCTGCAGGGCCACCTCTGTCGGATACACATACTACACTCCCTGTACATGTTTGGCAGCAGGTTGTGTCATGTTAGGCATCCCTGTTACTGTATGAGTGAGTCAGAGTGGGTATCAGTCCCAGTGTTCCTACTGACCAAGCGTATGTGCTATGCGTTGCCTCTTTGCCAAGGCCAGGGCATACTGGGCACGCCTCCTTCTGCCTACTGGGACAAGGTCAGGTTGTTCCTCCTCCGAGTCACCCCCTGCCTGTGGTGGCCTTGGCAATGGTGGGGGGATGTTTGGCCCAGCCCTGTGCTGGTCCTGCTGCAGCTGTTTCCGCAGGATCATATTATGTAGCATAGCACATATCATGATCATTTGGGTACATGTAGTTGGTGTGTACTGCAAGGCTCCACCAGATGTGTCCAGACACAGGAACCGTGACTTGAGCAGCCCAAACACACGCTCTATGATATTACGTGTTTGTGCGTGTGCCTCATTATGGCGTTCCTGTTCAGGTGTGTGTGCATTTCTGATGGGTGTCATCAGCCACGGCTCAAGTGCATAACCTGCATCCCCACTAGGTGTCCGTGTGGGAAGTCCCCATTGGCAAATGATTGGTACAGCTGCGTCAGATGCCAGATATGGGAATCGTGGTAGCTCCCAGGGCAGCCAGCACACACATTCATTATTATGCCCTGGGCATCACACACGACCTGGCAGTTGATGGAGGGTATCCCTTGCGGTTAATGTAGGCTCTACCCTGCTCTCCTGCTGGTGCTTTGATGCGTATGTGCGTGCAGTCTATAGCACCCAGTACCTCAGGGTATTCTGCTATTTGCTGGAAGAGACGCATATTGCTGGCCAATACCTCACGGGCATTGGGGAAATATACATGATCACCGACATGTGCTGACATGGCATCCAGGAACTGGTGTAGTACCCTGGAGGCTGATGCCTGTGATATCCCCATCATATCGCCAGTTGGTCTCTGGAAGGTACCTGTTGCTAGTATTCTTAGGCCAACACATACCTTGGTTTCCACTGGGATGGGTTCCCCTCTGTTGGTTCTGTGTGTGAGGCGTGGCCTGCACAGCTCAACAATCTGCTGCAGGAGCTCTCTGTCCACTCTATAGCGCTCTACTATCTCCAGCTCATGTAACCCATGGTAGGTGACCCTGGGCCTGTATACTCTTCTCCTTCTCCTCACTCTGGGTTGTCTGTCAGCATCTGCATTGTCACCACCCTCGGCAATTCGCCTATTCCTGATTATAATAGCTATGGCAGCCCCTAGCATTTCTGCTCTGAGTTCAGCTTTTTTCAGTTTTCAATTCTGATAGCTTAGTTTCTGGCAGTATCTGTTGTAAGAAACAGCCTGCACTGCTCTTTGCAGTGTTTTAAGTGCTGGGTTGGGCTTCTAGTCTGCCTGTGTAATTGCCTGCTTCTAATTGTTTCCACCAATTAACTCCAGTAGTATCTTCTGGCAGTTTCCCTGGATTTTAGTTGTTTCCTGTTTCCTTTCTGTTTCCTGAGGGGGAGCAATGTGCACACCAGCTTAAACACGCTCACAGTCACTTAAACACGCGCACACATCCTTACACGGTGTTACAGCGCACACATCCTTACGGTGTTAGCTAGGCTGATTCATGCTAAAGCGCGGACACTGCCTTATACTGCGTGCGCCCGCGCAAACCGTTGTAAACGGTTTGCAACACGCTCCCACATGTTGAACCTGCCTTACACGCGCGCACACGCGCGCATGCACGTATATCAAGAAACTTTGAGTGTAGGGATAGCGTATACCCTCAATTTCTTGACTTTCCTAGTGTTCTTTTGGGACACACCTCCCTCCCTGATGTCTGTCTGTCATCTGTTACCTTACATTGCCCTCCAATCTGGTACATTTATTGCTATCATTCCCCCCCCCATGATGTCACCTACCTCTTACTCTGTTCCTCCCCCGTCTCTAACTCTTACACTACTCAGACAGTGCTCATTACCTATGTGACAGTGTGATTCAGTATTGTAACCCTCATTTACATAGGATTGCCTAGTAATGACTAGTTACATGTCTTACACGGAGCTTCCCCCCCTTGACAACCACTAAACGGAGGCCATATTGTTTTTGGTCTGCAAGTCCCTCCATTGACATTCAATGTAATACATAAATCCCACAATTGTGGGTTTATAAGCTTCGGTTTTCAGTTTTAGGTAGCGCACCCCGTTTGCGCGGGTGTGCGCTGCAGTTAAACACAAAAATCCTGTGAAAAAAAAAAAGTTATATAACTTATTTCTGAAACACTTTTTCATGCCAATGGCCACATATTTGGCCATTGGCATGCTTAATGAAACATATGCACCCTTTATTTGGAGCTGACATAGCTCCGTTTTTAATTTTGCAGAAATGTACTCAGTTGTCAGCTGAGTACATTTCTGCAGCTAACACGTCCGTTACACGGACTGGTTTCTGCTTCGTGGATCGCTCAAATACCTCATTTGCATATCTTTGAGCTGCAAATGAGGTATTGAGCATTTCCACGCCCAGTCCGTGTAAGAGACATGTTAGCTGTCTCTTACACGGAGATTTGGGCTGTTCCTGAATCAGGAGGCTTACACGGAGGCTTACACTACTCTTGAACTCCGTGTAAGCCTTCCTGAATCTGGCCCAAGGTATTTGACTGGAGTGAAAGCATAAGATTTCAAGGAATTACTCAGGACTCTAGCAACTCAAGAAGAAGAGGAAGAAGAGGAGGAAATAGGTAGAGTTGAAGAAGAATGGCAGCATCTCAAAACAGCATTTGTGAGGACCACAGAACAGGTATGTGGCTGAGCCAGGTGTGGAAATAGGGTATATAAGGAAAGCTGGTGGTGGAATGCAAAAGTTTAGAAAGTCATCAAAAGAAAGGAGGCATACAGGAAAATGTAGCAGATAGAAAGGACAGGCCAAGCTAGGAAGGAATACTGGTTGTCTAACAAAGAGGCTAAGAAAGGAGTTGCAATAGAAAAGAATAAGGCATCATAGGCACTCTACCAGTAGCAGCTTCTGTAAAGTGAGTCACTAGATGGCACAAAGAAACTATCCCAGGTTGCAAGGGAAAAAACAGAAAGATAAAATAGACAATCGGACACACTTCATAAGGGATGCTAACAACAAGCTGCTCATTAGTCCACAGGACATCAAAGGTGGATGGAAGAAGTACTTCAAGCAATTTCTGAATGAGGAAAACCCCACAGAAGCTGTACTGCCCCAGACGCAGCCTATGATGAGAGAAGATGAGAAGCCCACCATAGAGGAAGTTAAAACAGCAGAAATGAAAATGAAGTCAGGGAAAGCAGCAGGTTCAGATGAGGCCACAACAGATATGATAAAGATTCTGGGTGAGATGGGGGAGAAATGGATCCTAAGGGTATTCATAGCAGTGTGAAGAGAAAGGTGCTTCCAGATGACTGAAGTATAAGCATACTAGCTTCAGTGTTCAAGAACAAAGGGGACATTCATACCTGTGGGCAGTACAGAAGTATCAAACTCTTGTCACATTGCATGAATGTCCTGAAGAGGGTTATTGATAAATAAATATGCAGAGTATTAGAAAGTAAGATGGGAAATGAACAGTTCAGATTCAGATCAGGATGCAGCACAAATGACCTGATGTTTACAATGAGGCAATTGTTAGCTGAGAAGAAGCTAGAGATGAGGAAATGGTATAACTGGACATTCCATGACATGGAGAAAGCATATGGCAAGGTCCAAAGAAAGTAGATTTAGTCAGTCCTGCAGTGGTTCAATGTCCTAGGAACATTGCTGTAATTAGTGTAAGCTATGTATAAGATCCTATTGACTCAATTGTGAATAGTGTTCAGCCTCACAGAGAGGTTCCCAGTGGGAGTGGGTGTGCATCAAGATTCAGCTCTGAGCCCACTGCTGTTTATGCTTGTGATGGACTACATTAGCAAACTGGTCAGAAGGTACAGATCTACAAAGCTGCTGTATGCAGATGATGTGGCATTAGAGCCAGACTCTGAGCAAGAACTTCAGCAAATGACAGAGGAATGGAATGCAAAACTGAAGGCACATGACATGAAAGACAGTTGTAATGGTAGCAAATGGGGGAAATCAGAAGAAGCTGAGAAGTGAGATAGAAGGGAAAATAGTGGAACAGGTTAACAGCATCGGGTATCTGGGAGGGGTGGTTGAGGAGAACGGAAGTCTGAATGAGGAGGTCAAAGCCAGAATCAGAGGAGTTGCAGCCAACTGGCAGAGACAGAAGAATGCCAAAGAGGCTGAAAACTAAAGTGTATAAAATGGTGTGACCAGTACTACTGTATGGTACACTAATCTGGACAGTAAAGGCACAGCAAGTTGAGGACGCTAGAGGTGATACAGATAAAGTGCCTGTGAAGGGTGGTAGGATGCACACTGTGGGACAGATGAAGAAATTAAGGCATAAGAGCAGAAGCCAAAGTAGTTCCAAATGCAGAAAATGTCAAAGAGAACAGATTACAGAAGTTCAGGTGTATGTGCAGAAAAGTAGAAGACAATCTGGTGAAGAAGATTTGAGGGAGACAAGAAGAAGGCAAGAGGAAACGAAAGTGTCCAGCAAAGAAATGGATGGATTGTATGACAGAAGACCTATGACAGTCAGGCATAAGTGTTGAAAAAGGCAGGAAAGTGGAATTGAATAGAGAGAGACAGAACAGTTAACAGGACACCTTGACCCCATATAGAAAATGGGTAAAAGGGGATGATAATTATGATGATGATGATGATGAGATAGTGATAAACAATTAAACCAGTGTAATTATAGGAAAGTAACAGCAATTGTTAGGCTTGTGGTTAAAACTCAAATACAGTACAAAATACAAACCAATTGTTAAGATGCTGCCTCTGTCATACATATACATATGCATAGCTAAATTAGGAGGTAATTTATTTAATCAGCTATGTATATACAGGATTATTGTGTTCAGGAACATAACTTGTGTCTTTCAGATGACTGATAAAGAGGAAGGCAGGGGACAGAAATGGTAGGAGTTTTACCTTAATTGGGCCTGAAAGAGGTAGCAATGTTATATTAATCGGATAAGCATAATACTGTCTTTTTCCCATAATTTGATGCAGGAGCAGTATGACTAACATTACGAGTATTAGGTAGAGACATATAGGACAATGTGATTCGAAGAGTGTGGACAGTGTCAAACATAGTTTAAATTTTAGGATACATTGTTTTGTTTTTGGCGATATTGTAATTGAGGGCCTCACCAATTCCTTTCTCGCAGAAGTGGGCGTGTCGCAAATTGAGTGACAACCCGGTCTGCATATTACTTGGGGTTTTCGACAAACTGGCAATCGATTATATATATTTTTTTATTTTATTTTTTTTTACATTTTAGGTCGATTAAAACTTGCCGTTATACACAATATGTGCATATCAAAGCTCAGTCATGCTGCAACACCCTGTAATACTTAAAGACTTAACCTCACAACTGAGTGAAAGAAAGAAGAAGCGGTTACACTTCCGTTACGATTGCGTGCTGTACTGACAGCACATAACCGTTCAAAGTGTCAATATGAGATTTTGGTGATTGTTTGACTATTAAAAGCACTGTGACAACGGAAACACTTTGGTTTAAATAAGAAGCTATTACACGTTGTATCAAATCCATAATTTTAGCAGTTGGCAGTCCTCTTAAGAAAGTGAAATACCCCAAGGTCGAGAAAGTGTTTTTTTTTTGTTTGTTTTAAATGTCGGTTCACGCCATACCAGTAATTTACTTTCAGTTTACTGTTATATTTACTATCCTATTACAACGTCAAGTGCACTTTGTTTTTTTTTTTTCTTCGGTTGTACATTATTGGGAAGGAATGCATTTTCATGAATGACATATCACAGGGTGGGTTTTGGGCGTGGCTTGCTACTGCGCATCTGGTGAGGCCCTCAACTACAGTATCGCCCTGTTTTTTCTATATCTTTGTCTGGGAGATGCCTTGCGATTCAGAGAATTTCTTTCTGCCCATGCTTACTGCCCAATGTGCGTTGGCCAGTTAGCCTGACAGAGGGGAATTCAAATGCGCGGACATGGTATAGTTGTACTGCGCATGCTTCTGAATTGAACATTGTGCTGTTAAACCTGCCTGTGTTATCGCTCTCCCTACCACCTACCACCTACCATAGCATCATGTGCGCACAGACACAAACATAAACACATACACACATGTGCGCATAGACACTCACACACACACACACACACACACACACACACACACACACACACACACACACAAATATACATCCACTCAGCCACAAACAAGCTACCCACACTTACTTACACTTGCAACAGCATGCACTCTCCATCACAAACACATGCACAGACACATTCACACACATAGATACTCATGCACACACACTCACAAACACACCACAGGTTAACACACTCAGATAATGATGCGTACACAAACACATTCACACACACACACCCACACACACACACACACACACACACACACACACACACACACACACACACACACACACACACACACACACACACACACACACACACATACTCATGATCACACAAGCACGGATGCACTCATCCATAAACAAGACCCCCACACTTGCTCACCCTCACACATATACTCACAAGCACACACACACAAACATACATATATTCATCCTCATTCATGCTCCTATAGATGTGCATGTACCCACAAGCTCATGCACACACCGACACACACACACACACACACACACACACACACACACACACACACGCACGCACGCACGCACACACACACACACTGTACATATACTCATTCAGTCACATTCATGCCCCAACAGATCTGCGTGCACACTCATACACAAACATGTTCACACACAAACACACTGACACCCATCCATCCCAACAACTTTGCTGTATTTACTTCCATTGTGAGTGCATTCATAGAAATAAATTGGGTGACTGATGTCATTTGATGTCTTTCACTTTTTCTCCTAGAGTAAAATTTTACTTGACCCAGTGATTCTCTGAATCATTCTTCTGAGTAAGTTATGTCCTCTCCCAGGGGAAGCACATGGCTAATAGTATTAGCCGCTTTGCCAGACTGCTGATTTGCCCACAAAACTACTCTCTGTGCTGACGCCCCTTTAAGGGGGAACACCTCAGTGGTACAACACTCTGAACTGGAAAGGCTTAGTGCAATATGCAAACTTTCTGAGGAAAAGTCTTCTGCGTTGCATCAAACATTTCTTATTCCCAGGCATGTTGTTTTTTTAACTTCTCAGCCTGTTGCAATTTTTTTACTTCTAATATCATTAAAGTATATTTAAACTGGGGAAAAAGGCTGTATATTTTCTGAGCAAAATCACTTTCAGAGAAAGACTTTTTTCATGCGAAAGGTATGTTGATAATCTGAGGCAAAAATGTTAAATACATTTTGTGCTGTTCAAAGTGCTAAATATAGCTTTTGAATTTTGTCACTTTCATTGGTTACACTTACAATTACAGCATGCTTATTCTCTCATAGAAACATTCAGTTATAACACGGATATTTTCTGATATACAAGCCAAATGTATTTGTTCTCTAAGATATTTCCTGCTTGTAATACTAAATAATATTACATGCAGCAGAATGACAGCGGTCTTAACATTTCTGTGCGCACGCGCGTGTATGTGTGCGTGCCCGTGCGCGTATTTTAACATGAGAAGACCACAATGAGTTATAGGGCTTTTTACCAGATTGATTATTGATGGTGTTTATACTAACTAGCAGTTGGCCAGGTCAGTGTGGAAATATTCCTGCTCTTTTCCAGTAGGTGGTGCCAGAGAGTTAGAGGAAGGCTATCTCATGGCTTAAACCAGAGATGGGAGGAAAAAGCAGCTATTGAGATAACTCATTACCTTGGTCATTTATTACCTAACTTTTGATGGTTCAACTCTAATTCTTAGTGAGAAGAGTGTACATTCAGATGGATTTTAATGACATATTCAGACAAGAAATGATAACTGTAATCAGAAGTAAGCTGAGCTGTGATATGATCTATTGGGGTCATGACCCTGGTGCAAAGGTCAGGAAGCAAGGCTATGCTTGGGTAGGTTTTATTATATAACCACAGATTAGAAATGTGATGTCATGCAGTGTATAGTGTTCAGGGCTGCTGTAGTCAGACTACCTGCGTCACTGTTTATTATGTGGTATTATAAGCAATGAACTGATGAATTACCAGAGGAAAACAGAATGATAAAGAGCGCCTGTATTATTGTTTTCACACAGAAACAAGTTAAACAGAAGTGAGCCTGTGCATTTAAACATTATTTCACCTTTAGAGATATGGAAGAGTATTATTTTCATGAAGTAATGGAAAACTGTAATGATCATTTTTTTGCCAAGATGAAATGCTAGACATAAAATAATCTATTTTCATAAACAACTGCAGAAAGGAGAAGAAACGGTCAAGGGCACTCAAGGTTTTTGAGTCAAGTGTATGAAATGGCAGAATACTGCAAATTTTGCAGCTGAACGGGAAAGCAGATTTGTGGCTGAAGTGTTACTGTTGCAGTTGGCAGCGATGTTTTCCATGTGCTGTAAGTACAGAAGACATTAAGGAAGGCAGAACAAACAGTAGCAGTTTGAATATGTGAAGTTAAAATTTGCTGAAATGTGAGGGGAATACTAGTAGGACAAAGTAAAGAATTTAAACAAAGAGAAGGTAACAAACAAGGAGTTTAAAAATGGAAAATGTTCTCAGGTGGTGTAGTCATTTTAAGGTGAAACGTGAAATAAATACAACAAGCTTAATCATTTTTTGTAAACCTTTTGCCCACCATACTGCCTGCCAACCATCATTCCTCGGCAATCAGTTACCCACCAATTCCCTATAAGGTAACAGACAATTGCAGAGGCCATGACTGGCACAACCATCAGGAATTTTCCCCATTAGATCAAAACATTGCCTGTGCCTGATGTAGGTGCCCATGTCACCTGCAGTGCCCTCCCCCTAAATACAAATGCTCTCACCCACATGCTAATAGGGGCTGCCAGGACCAATTTGGTAAGCCAAGCCTGTGTCTCCTATTATGGTTGTTTTGCCTGCAGACTTCTGCTTGCATGCAGCCAAACATGTACTAGACCAACAATCCCTCCACCCTGCAAGTAAGCCAGCTGGCATTTGCCATTTACTTTTACTCTCCCCTGTATATTGTTTCTAGTGCCTGAGCCACTAATCAAAGTCAGGTCATCAGCATCATAGCCAGTGCCTTATCTCCCTATTACAGCTACAAGGCAAAGGGAAGGTTTGCTCATTTGAAGTTATCTGTAAAAATCAAAAGTCATTGATACTCACTATAATGCTAAATCTATGAGTAAAGCTCCAACTGCAGGTACAAGTAAGTGTCATGCCAAGGGCATTAGGGCTACTCAGTACCCAAAACTTTCTCAGACTGTTAAACCCCACAACACAACTCTAATGTCACTTTCAGTTCTAGATGAGGAAATATCAATAGAAAGGCTGAAGCAAGGGATGGAGGGTTAGCTGTTCTGTGCAGCTGTAGTCAGTACTTCTAACTTTGGTATCTTTTTAGTGTTGTAGCTGTATGAACAAGTTTGGCAAAGTCCTCAGCTCAGTCAGTCAGGACGGGTACCCTAAAGGAACATTCCCTTGATAACAGTGGTGCAAATGGTGACTGATAGGCCTGTGAAGCAGGTTTTGAACCAGATGACCTGGAAGTGACTTGTGACCTAGATGCTGGAGGAGGAAGACAGAGAGGGAGAGAATAAGTGGCTGATGCCAACTCATGGATCCTGGTAGAAGGAAGGTGTCCCTGGTGTAACACAAGACTGATTCCTAGTGGATGCTTGATGTGAAAACAAAGGGCAAGTATGGGTGGGACGCTTTGGTCTGCCAGGCAGCACATACACTGAATGCCACCTTTAGGATTTTTGTGGCAGCATTTACATATTACTGGCCAAACAGATCAGCTTTGCTTCGGTACCAAGGGGTAGAGATAAGGTCATAACAGAAAAGCAAAACACTACCCTTGCTAGCTGCTAGCCTTATTCTCCAAACTTTTAACTCTCCGCTTTCCAGGGGTCTCCAGATGTTGAAAAATAGGGGGGGGGGGAGAAGGGGGGGGGCAATGGTTATATGGATGGATGATAAAAAGAGAAAAAGCACCTGCAGCTAGATGTCACATGCAGTCTGTAATTTTTGCAAAGGTAGTAGATGTGCAAATGTCATCTAATGAAGAATTATATATTACTGTACATGTAGACCCTCCATTGGTGTCATGTGTTATCAAAACAAAAAAAAAGGACCAGTAACGTCAGGAAGAAAACTTGAATTCCACAGAGCTTTCAGGTTAAAAATTCTTCTTCAGTGTGATAAAACAAGTAAGCTGAAGCACATAATATACAAACACAAAGACACAGCCAACCAATCCTATACATTCATCAATTAAGCTAATAAAAGGTGAATTTTATTCATTGTTTTTTAAGAGTCTTTGAGCATATGCCTTTAAAGGTTCATTTACCTGCAATGTGAAAGCCTATTGGAGTGACGTTGTTTAGCAACCTTTATCCCTTGGCAATCAAAAGAAAATAAAGAGGTGATTTTTTTCTGAGTATAGTCTGTGTATATCTGTGCTTTGAAAGAATTATTATCCTCAGTGAGATTACTTGGAAAAGAAACCTTACAAAATCATTTAATTGCTTTAAATAAATCCCCAGAGATACCTCAGGCATAAATAACAGGTTGTTACATAGTGAATCTATTCCTTTATTAAAGAGCAGGTAAGGTGTTGTCAAGAAAGGAGGCCTGTTAGCACAGCAATTCACTTGCATGAGGTGATGGTGACAAAAACAAAGTCTTCCAAAGCAACAATTTAAAATCTGCTAAAGAAGCAGGTTTTAAATGAGGGGGGGGGGGGGGTTGATCTTTTAAAATAAGGTTCCATAGAGTAACTGGATTCCTTACTTGAGACAAAATAAAGGATCTGCCAAGGAGGAAGGTCTTACATCCTTTAAGAAAAGCAGTATGTTTACACTCATGGCCTATACAGAATGAAGAAATAGCAACTAAATGAATTTTTTATTGAAGATTAGCTAAGGCTAGCATCAAACATCCTGAAAGGCACTGTCCATTTCCCTGGCAGAAGGTAAAGCAGAACATTTGTTCATGTGTCTCTAAAGGGTGTTGGGAATAGAAAACAGTGGAAATTACTCTTTCTGCAAATCCCTCAGATAGAGCTACTGGTGAAACTGAAGAGATCCAATCTGAAGGATTGGATATCCAGGTAGACCCGCTTGGAGGGATGCGTCAAGGGAACCATAGCTTTAAAATGATACAAACTCCATTGACTCCCACCTCTGTAATTAAAAACGTCAAAAAATGTAAAAAGTGTTTTTTCAAGGCAGCAAGCCTCAACACACCATTGCTGGCAACTCTCCAACATTTCTATATACACTAATTCTAAGACTGCCGAACCTTTTGGTAAGGGGAGATCTTTCAGTTAGCGTTAGTTATATGTGTGATACGTTAGGAGCTGATGGGTTTATATCAAAGAAGCATGAGATGAAAAGACACTCACTGGTGTACAGATATGTGGGTCTATATTAGATAAACAAAAGTTTATCTTACCGAACGCTGACATTATCGAAAATCCCGGAACTCTAAAATGCAATTGTGGGGGGCTGCGCCCCCCCCCCCACACCCCCCGATAAATATATATTCCTACGCCGAGATCGCACTACAGTGAGGAAAGGGCAAATATTCCCATCTTCACTGCACTGCGATCTCACAATTCCGGTTTCAGGTTCCGGGATTTTTGCTCATGTTAGCATTCGGTAAGATAAACTTTTGTTTATCTAATATAGACCCCAGATATGCTGCCTGAGTCAAGAGATGTTTGTGATGCAGTTTTGAGACTGCTGCAAACCTGAAAGCTTGATAAAGCGTTTGGTTTACATTTTGCATCCAGGGAAGTATATTTAAATTACATTTATAATTGCACTTATTTTGCCATTTAAATCAATTTTGTGTGCTGTGCTTGCTCTTTATCTTGAAGTTAAAGCTATTAATTTAAATCATTTTCATAGTCTGCAATGCTTCATGGTTTCCGCACTGAGCCTAGGTGTTGTTTCTGAAGCTGTTTCCTTGCCTACCGACCTTCCTATTCCTGTTCTGCTTTTGTACTTGGAGGCTTTTGAGCTACTCTCCCTACAGTATATCTGGCCTTGGAAGCTCCTCCCACTCTCATATACCTGGCCCTAGAAGCTCCTCCCAGTCTTATTTCCTCTGCTTGTCTTACTGGTTACTGATATAAGAAACTGTGAAGGTCTTCCCTTTAGACTGTTAGTGTACTTTTGAAATTGCCTTGAAGAGTGTGTGTATGTGTGTGTGTGTGTGTGGGGGGGGGTCCTCGTTGCTGGCTTATAAGAATGGAACTGCTATTCTAGTGGGAGTAATAAAGTAGCCTGGTCAGTCTGAGATGGAAAATGCAAAGGGAGGCTTAAAATTAGAACTACTTGTTGTAGGTAGTTATTTGATTTTTTCTGATATCTTTTCACTGTGTCTTTTTACTTTAAGAAGTCTGGGACTGCAATTCTAGTGTGAGTAGAATGGCATGATCTGTCCATGTTGAGAAATACACAAGGGGGCTTAAAGTGACATCCATCTTGTGGCAGAAGGTGTTTACCTGGCCTCTCCAAATTGGAAAGCATTCCAGGGAGCTCAAAGTGTGGTCCTGTATTGGCCAGAGGGCACAGGAGTTAGTTTTCAGCTTTTTTCTGTCTGCTGTAAATTAGGTGCACTTTCATGGAGTTGTTCACCACTCAGTAGTGGTTAGCTGTATCCTGTATTGAAGCAAACCTTTAAAGCTAGTACTTAGGACTTTAACCTGTAACTCAGAAAGGTTTTGCAATGAAGTAAGGGTTAAGACAGGTATTTAGAATATGAAATAGCACTAGCTAACATCTAGCCTTCACACTGGGCACACTCAGGTAACCTCTGTAAAGTCAAGACCCTAAACCATAATAGCTCAACCCTAATACAGGTCCTGACAATGTAGATTTACAATTTCCTAGTGTCACTCTGGCCATTTTGGAAGTTATGAGCATCCTGAGAACATGTAGCAATTGTCTCATGTACTCAGACAACCCTTTAATCTTTAAAGAAACTAGCACAGTATGCAAGAGGCAAAATTCTCATTTACAAAGTTGTCAAGAACACACACATTACATGTCAGATATACCACTCACCAAACACATAGACCTTTTTATGCTCAGGCACTTTAAAGAAACCTCTTCAAACCTCAAAGACCTTCTAAGCCATCAACTCAACACATATCCTCAGCAATCACTAAAAGTACACACCAAAAGCAACACCTAATACCACACATAAGCCTACACTCAATGATCCCTCAAGAACAAAGCCCAAAAGGAAAGCAAACATTTTAGCTAGTACTCTTGTCATAAGGGAATCTATTGTATGACACAAACATATTGTTCTCGCCAGGATGGACTAGGAGAAAATAATGGTTAGATTCCTATCTGGGGCCTAGGATCTACAATATCATGCATACACTCACTGCACCACAGGTACCAGTATGACTGTATCATAGTCCATGTGGGTGTAAACAAATTGAGGTGTACTTCACCGGACTATATGAAAAAATACATTATGGATCTCTCTGAATATGTGTCACAGACATGTATGTGCTTTGTATTGAGCAGCATTCTACCTTCACCAAGGATGATGCCACAGTATGAACATACAATTATTGATTTTAATAACTGGCTAAGTTTCTAGTGTCACTCCAGGGGAATCCAATATCTATCAGTATGGAAGAACATGGTTACCAGACCATTTTGCTTTACCAAGGAAGTTCTGCACCTGTCTCTCCTGGGCTTTCAGATATTGTCTAAACTTTATCCATCACCTTACAGCCTTTTTAGGAAAGACAAAATGGCAAAAACAGAAACACAGCAAAAAAAAAAAAAATCAAAATAACCTTTAAGGTGTTACTGCTAAATGCTAGGAGCCTAAACAAGAAACTCCACACCCTACAGGCTGTCCTCACTCTGGAGAATGCAGACATTTGTGCTGTTAGTGAGACTTGGTTTGAAACTACAAAAATAACTCTGACAGTAGAAGGCTAAGTTGCCTTCCACACATTTAGACCAACAGCAGCACAGACAAGGGTGAAAGTTGGAGTTGCCTCTATCTATGTTAGCAGCAAATACAACTCCAGGTTGGTTAAGCAGGATGATGCCCTGGAGTTCATCTATGTCCAAGTCTCCATGGACAAGGTTCTTTACCATGTCCTGGCCCCACTACAGGTCACACTCTATGGCTGATGAAGCTCACAACTCTTACCTTGAGCTACTTTAGGCACTCACCATCCAACCAAATACCTCATACATGGGAGACTTTAACTGCTCCGCTGTGCACTGGGAAACATACACTGCCACTAACTCACAGACACATAATTTCCTAAACTTTTATCAACACACACTTTGCTCTTCAACCACAGGATCAAACATACTGGAGCTAGTACTCCCCAAAAATGGAGAGTATTGCCCCCCTCCCTTGTGCTATGTCCTCATCAGTGAGGTTGGACCACAAAGCTGTCTCCCTCAAAATAAAAAACAAACTGACAAACCAAATTAAACCCATAACAGTTAGGAACTATTGTGCAGTAAACTGCATCCTATTAAGTGGCAGTTTGTCAAAACTGGAGCTAGTACTCCCCAAAAATGGAGAGTATTGCCCCCCTCCCTTGTGCTATGTCCTCATCAGTGAGGTTGGACCACAAATCTGTCTCCCTCAAAATAAAAAATAAACTGACAAACCAAATTAAACCCATAACAGTTAGGAACTATTGTGCAGTAAACTGCATCCTATTAAGTGGCAGTTTGTCAAAATTCACGGCTCCCCCAAACCCAGAGAACACAACTACCTATGCAAAATTATTGACAGAAACTGTGTACAAACGTATAAATGGCTGCATTGAGGCTGTTGTTTCTAGGAGAAGTAAGCCCAGATATAACCCCAGAAACAAACCATACTGGTGTAATTCTTATCTTAACAGGCTATATAGCAAAAGAAAATAGTCATGGACAAAATAAGGAAAGAGCAACTGTCCTATTGACAAGAGCAGTCTGTTTCCACAAAGGAAGAAACTAAGAGGTCTAATGAAGTATAACAAGGCCAATTACAAAGTCAGGATATCCTCCCAGGCTAAGGAGAATCATAAGTTTTTGTTTCAGTCAAGAATCTTAAAGGTAATAATCAGCAGGGAGCAGGACTGATGGTAAAAGGTCTATCTTCACTGACCAGGGTCACACATAAAATCTACTGGCTGATACATTTATCTATAACTTCACCCCCCACTCCACCACCCCCTGTGAAATCCCTTCCAGCATACCCCCCACACACTATCAATAGAAAGCAGGTCCTGCAGGTACTCACTAGGGCCAAAACCACTGCTTCAGTGGACCCTGACAATATCCCTGGCTGCCACCTAAACAACCTAAAAAATTACCTAGCAGGGCCACTTGAGGCACTCTTCAGCTGTAGCCTCAAAAAAATGGTTATGTGTTAGGTGACTGGAGGGTCACAATTATCATCGACCTCAGGAACTACAGACCCATCAGTCAGACTAGTCTAATACGCAAACTATGGACTAAATTATCATGGAAATAATTAACAAGAACATTGGCAATCGACAGACACGAGATCATCCCATTTGGCTTTGTTAAGGGAAGGTCTTGCCTACTTAACCTAGTAGTCTTCTTCAAGTGGGTCATCATAGCTATGGATGATGAGGAAACAGTGCAGACCACCTACCTTGATCTGGCCAAGGCATTCAATTCAATACCCCACTCAGGTATTGATGATAAACTCTCAGAACTAAGCATAAACTACTACATAACTTGCTGGATTGTCACCTGGCTCACAGAGAGGATCCAAGAATTCAGGATTGGTGATTCCACCTCCACCAAGAGACCAGTCACCAGCAGAGTACCCCAGGGCTCTGTGTTAGGGCTGCTCCTGTTCGGCATCTACTTCTCAGAAATAAAGGCTAATGTCAAAGGCCTCTGGCTCTACAAATTTACAGATTACTGTAAATTAGCAGCTATCGCAGATTCCCCCACAACAATAACATCCTGCAAGAGGGTCTAACATAAAAAAATGACTGGTGCGAAAGCTACAGATTAAAACTCAGTACAAAGAAATGTGTTATGGTGCCCTTTGGGAAATCATCCACCCAAGCTAATTACTTCATCGATAAAACACACCTAAGAGTTGATCCAATAGTTAGGGATCGGGGAACATATGTAGACAGTAATCTGGCTTTCAACCAACATGTAGTCAAGACTGTAAGAAAATCATTCCATTTCGCCTAACTCATAAACAAGGGAATGGCATCCAGGTCCAAAAGGAAGTTATAATAAGACTCTACTCAGCACTTATCAGACTCATCATTGTGTAGAACGCCCCCTTTGACATGTACAGAATCAGTCACTTGGACTCATCATTGAGTAGAATGTCCCCTTTGACATGTACGGAACCAGTCACTTGGACTCATCATTGAGTACAACACCCCCTTTGACATGTACGGAACCAGTCACTTGCAACAGTTAGAACACACTCAAAGGTTCCTCACCAGGAGGACCCAGGGTATTAATACCCTGTCCTCAGAGATCGCTATAAGGTCCTATCACTGTGGTCAGTCTCCTACAGCCTACTGAGGGCCAATCTATGCCAAGTACATGAGGCTACCTCTTATCCAGCTCTGATGGATCTCTTGCACATTCACAAGACAAACAGCACAAAACCGCTAGATTCAAGGACCTGCAGTTTTCCTGCAACGTAAATAAAGCATGCTAGAGGGGCCAATATGTGTCTCAAATGATCCCCACAGTATGGAATAAGCTCCCCATCTACATGAAGCAGAGTTCATTCCAAATCCTATTCAAAGGAAACCTTGATTATTGGATGGGTGGAAGATCACAAATTCACCCCTACTGTGGCCCCCAGAGGTCAACAATAAGTAAATTAACCCTCAACTAGCATAGCCCCACTCCATTTAACCCTTAGCCTCTTTACTAACATACCCCACCATATAGGTGTCCAAGGAACTCCAGGACAAAACTGGGTTGGGCTGCATGGCTAAGCTTGTAAAGACCTTGGAGGTCATAAGCATAGTATAAACCTATGAAAGTATGAACCTATGGGAGATAAAAATGGGGAACTAGACAAACCTGATGAGGCATGTGAAGCCAACTGCCTGAGACAGTGAGCAGCCACTTGAATAATTCTCTCTACTGAATCCCTGGCTTAAAAAAAAACTTTTTTTAGAAAGAAGTGGGGGAAAGGTGTAAAATAGACCTTTGGGCCAACTTGGTGCCAAAGCATCTTTGGTCTTGCCTTTCTGGGGTAGGATAAAGTAGAAATATCTCAAATATCTGGTGGTCATGGAAAGCTGAGCAGTTGCCATACTAGATGACCCCACTTCCTTGATATCATTTTTGTTGCTGAAGGACTTGGGGCTCTTTCATGGGGCCCCACCAAGTGCCTGCACAGCTTGACTAAAACAGTTGGTTTCCCAAGAATACGAATGGAGATAAAAATCTATTTATCCTGAAAGTCCATTCTCAGACTTTCCTGGTCTATCTGTAAAGGGATGTACTACTTAATAGTTATGTTGCCAGACTGAATGGGTATATGACGTTCTACAGTCTACTCTTGCAGTGCTTGTAGGGACAGGACAATAAATCTAACCTCTGAGACACTGATATTAAATTTAATTTCCTGAATGGATTAAAATACTTCTACCTTGTAATGCAGATAGTGCTTTCCTCATCCCAAGGATAAGGAATCCATTGTTAGTAGAGTTCTGGGGTGCTGCTGATCCACTGTTAGCATAGTTCTGGGGTGCTGCTAATCCACTGTTAGCATAGTTCTGGGGTGCTGCTGATCCACTGTTAGCATAGTTCTGGGCTACTGCGAGCCATTGTTAGCAGAGTTCTGGGGTGCTGCTGAGACATTGTTAGCAGAGTTCTGGGGTACTGCTGATCCACTATTAGCATAGTTCTGGGGTGCTGCTAATCCACTGTTAGCATAGTTCTGGGGTGCTGCTGAGCCAACAGCTTGCCTGCAAAAGAGATTAAAAGGAAAAACTCATCAACTCAAATGCCTCTTGCATGAATTAGAAACTGTCATGAGCAAGTCCAAGAGGGTTCATGTCCAAGGGCCACCAAACTCAAGGGGACTTTGCAAATTTTACAGTGACTCCCAAGCAGAGAAAATATGTGACAGAGTCTCCCTTTTTCAGATAAGGCTGTCTCCCCCATCTGCTAACAGGAGCCAGTCATCTAAATAGGGAAGCGATATTGTCCCTTGTAGAGTATATGTGAAAGTTTTGACATTAAAGTGCACACCCACATTTACCACAAAAATCACTCGATCTTATTTCATACAGCACCTCCAGCATTCAACACATGATATTTTTATGTTTCCAAAGCAGTTCCCTTTGTTTTACACATCTCTCTCATATATATATATATATATATATATATATATATATATATATATATATATATATATATATATATAAATGTACAGATAGAGAGCGAGAAAGACATGAATGTGAGTCAAACTATTGAAAATGTACACTGAATGGCAGGTTATCGAACATAACCTAACAATCACCAGCTGAGTGAAAAAATGCAAAAGAAAAAAAAACTGGGGGCAAGCCCCACTGCACAACACACATACCCTGCTAATTATATATACCAACTTTGAGGTCGCATTACAGTAGGGAAAAGGCAAATTCCCCAATCCTCAGTGTGCTATGATCTTACACAGGAAAAAGAAAGCCAGTATGTGCAATAAGCTGACTTTTGATCAGCTGTAGAGTTTTTTTTTCTATTCAAGTTAACTTGTCAATGAATAGCATGACTTCCATATATAATGTAAAGGTAGCTATAGATACAGAGGAACAGAGATACAGATATATTGCTATAGATATACAGATAGATAAATAGATGTGACCATTAGAAACTGGATTCTTTAGATTTACAATTACTGTTTTAACATAAAAGGAGATTGATTATCCTACATGATAAAAAAAAAACATTTTTACACACACACACACACATATATATATATATATATATATATATATATATATAGATATATATGTGTGTGTGTGTGTGTGTGTGTGTATGAATATATAACAACAACCACAGTCATGCCTGACCTTTATAACAATTTAATTCATCAGTTTGCCTCAGTTCCAAGAAGATTACTTACACATGTTGGGATGGGGTAAAAAAAGGAGACATACAGATCCATGAAAAGTGAAAAAAAAATAAAATACAGACAGTAGTGTAAACACCAAGACTGTGGATAGCAGAAAGAATGAATCTGTTATAGGCACTAATGGTGATAGACATCACTGATAAAGTACATAGGACATACATTTTGGCTAAGGGGAAAACAAGGCACGGGGGCGAGGTAGTAACAGGCTTTGATCTAGTCAGAAGTAAAAGAGGATGACGGGGTTATTTGTCTTTGAAGGAATAAAGAATGAGGACAAAGAAGGAGTAGTGAAACCAAGGGCGAAGGAAGTAGGAAATAGACAAGATGGGTGTCTGCAGTATTTAGGCCACTGAACATGGATAAGAAAGAAAATTAAACATTAAGGGAAAATACTGAAAGGGCAAATAAGAAAAGGGTACTTCGTTATTGGCGACAAACATAAATATATGGTGTCCTTTCTGCACTGAAAGGAAGATATATTGTGGAAACACAAGCAAAATGAAGGATGCAGCAACTTATAAAGAAGGCCTTAAATAAAATATGCATTGGTTAATACCAGATGCTGTCTTGCAATGGAAGTATTCTGAAATATTAGTGGTAAAATACATATGACTAAAAGTAATCTTGATAAAAATTAACACAACTTTCATGAGTGCTAAGAAAAGCACTAGCAAGCACTTGAAATTAATTTTAAACATTTCAGAGGGGAAATAGTCACGGTAAGCAATATACAGCATTGTGCTATTGATAAAACAGCCAGTCACACTGCTTTTACATGCACTGTCAGAAGTGTTAACAAAGAAATAGAATTTCCTTTACCTGAGCTAAGCTAAAACATTATTATTTTGTATTTTATGAATACTGAGAAGCACCAAAAATGTTTTAAAGTGAGTGTTGGGCAACAACCTACACCATTTTGCTCTTAATAAAAGATTACTTTGCTTTTACAAGTGGTGTCAGAACTAATAGCAAACAGTTTAGTCTGATTTTATATGATTCAAATAAAAAGCTGATTGCAAGGAAGTAATAAATGGCATTTTACTCATGATAAAGACATCTGTTATGTCTTCACAAGCACTGACAGAAATTCTAGTACAGCTTTGGAACCTTTACCCAAGACAAGCTAAAGCAATCTTGAATTGCAGTTTATGATTGCAGAGAAACAAAATACAGCATTGTAAAATGACTGCAGAGAAGCAATATACAGCATTTGCTTGTCATCAAAAATAGCATTGATGATTCAGTTGCTGAGTTGTGACATTATAGATTTTGGTTCTTTTACATCTTCAGCATTCATAAATTCTTCTAGGCTTCTGTGAAATTGTGAGTTTCGTGCAGCATCAGCATTCCTTGTAACTTCCCTGCCTAGGTAGTTAGTCTAATTCTATGTTCTCCCATCACTGCTACACAAACTGAGCTGAAGCATTCTTGCTTTCCAGTTTATGACAGTGGGAAAATAGAACTTAAAAATAATTGTTGGAAGAAGCAAACAAAACTGTGGTCTTGATAAGAAAATTACTTTTCTTTCACATGTTATCAGAAGCATTATCAAACATCTGAAACTTATTTTATGTGAATCAAAGAAAAAAAACAGATGATCACAAGAAAGTAACACAAAAGTTTGCTTATGATGAAAATAAATCAACTATATAGCTTTCATAAACATTATCAGAAGACTTGGCAAATGGCTGAAACTGATTTTACCCACACTAAGCAGGGACATCCTTATTTTGCAATGATTGATTCTGAGGAAAAGTACAATATTGATTATAAAATTAGGCCACCTTCACAATTACTGTCAGAAGCACTACCAAACAACTGACACTGACTATATATGATTGCACATGATTTAAAGAAAACAGATGATAATGGGAAAGTACCACATATTAAGGGGGTGTCATGTCACAACGGTGTTTCAAAAATCTATAACTACTCACTAAAGACATAGATAGAGGATATCCTATAGATGTGTGGTAACTGGCCATCAGAATGGCAGTTACTGATAAGAATTTTATGAAGAGAGGGAACTGTATATAACAGTTTTCAGAATTAAGTTGTTGCAAACAGATTTTTGTGTGTCAATGTGTTATTGTTAAGTGTTAATAATGTTTCAAGAAATGCTTCACTTTCCATTATATACTGTTGTGATGCTAATAGTGTAAAATCAGTAACCTGAACAATGCCATAGGTTGACTTCAAAATCAAGTATGGTGAGTTGTTTCTTCTTTGCCACAGGAATATTATCGATTATAGTTTTCTCATAATGTAGTTTATGAATGAGTACTGAGTAAACTAGGGTGACTAATGCTTCTTGCATTAGGAAATGTTTAACTGTGACTATAGTACCTAATGTTATATTGTTTTGGTAACATTTGTTTCACTGTATTATTTTAGTCTTAAATCTTAATCTAACATGATGACACAATATTTTATTAAAGTAACTATTTCAGTTTTATTTTGGTTTTAATATTTCATATGTTGATAACATTTATTAATTTATATATTTAATTATCCTATGTTGATAAGTTAAATCCACTAAGCCACTGGCCTATTTTCAGGGGAGACCGAAGGTGTTATGGAGCATGTCAATCTGTTGAAGGTGATTTCAGCAAATGCAAAGAAACCAATGTCAGGTCACCTGAAACACTTTCAAAGAAAGTGGAGATTGCCATTTTCTCCACTGTTGTACAACCTTAGAGTTGGTATATATAATTCTGGGAGTGGGGGGTGTCCACTCACATGGGGAATCCAGGGGGAGCTTTCCCCCCTCACTGTTCACTGAAGGAGTTTTTTGTAAACTGATTTCACTTTATTTGCATTCATTGAAACTGCCTTCAAGGGATAGACATGAATCTGGTGGTACTGATTTGGTTAAAGCATCATGGAACTTCCTCAACTCCTTTCAATAGCTACCACACAATATTTTATATCCACCTGAGCTACCACCAACTAAAATAGATGGGACCTCAGTTTAATGTGTCATCTAAAGGATACCATTTTTGGGGATAAGAGCATGTACTCATATTTATGGTAGATGTTTGAGAATATTATCACATTTGCAGTGATGTGAAGGTGCATTGCAACTGCTGTTATGTCTGACGTATGAAATAGGAGAGTGAAATCATCACCATGCCAACAGATTGTGGTTCCAACACATATTGATTCCATGTCATTCACATATATCGTAGAAAAGGTGTAGTCTTAAAATTTATTTTTGGGGGACACCATCATATTCTTGCAGGTTGTGAAAGGGAATTGTCCCAGATAGCACTTTGGTGGTAGTTATTTAGATGGCGTTTATATTACATTATCGAACATTTACAAGTTCGAATATCATATGTTCATCACCATATGATCGAACTCGTAAATGTTCTAAAATGTCATAAAAAACTAAAAAAAAACCCACAAAACTTAACTCCCGAATGTCTTAAGCAGGGGGGCAAGCTCCCCTGCACCCCCCACACCCCCCACTACTGAAATATATCAAATCCAGGGTCGCACTACAGTGCAGAAAAGGGAAATCTTCCTATTCTGCGCTGTAATGGAGATCTCCATTGACACGCTCGCACATTGAAAAATTCGAACATATGGTGCCGACCATATAATCAATTTTTTTGCTGTGCGATAAAAGATATAGACCCATTTAGATGTATACCTGTGTGATTTATTACATTTTTAGTTGTAGCTTCCTGAAGCTTGTTACAGTTACAGTTCAGTATGGAAGACATTTTTTATCCTCAACTTTGTTTTGAGGGAGGTACCAGTCTAGGGAACTGACCAGGGCTTAAAATGACCCAGCTATGACTCTGTACTGTGCTGTAGTGAACAGTTTGCATTTGATAACATTGTCAGTTATTTTTATGTTGGGACTTTCTTATTTAATTTGGAATAAGTATATAACAAGTAAAGAGATAAAACGTTTTTTTTTCTCTTAAACTGAAAAAAAGAGTCTGCTTGTTTGGAATAATTAAGAACAAAGTAATTCCATTAATTTTTGTCCAATATAAAGAGTATGTTTATTAAAGAAAACACAGCCTTTAAGACTTAAAACTCTGGCTGTGTTTTATTCCACTCATTTGCTTTAATATGTTTGCGTTAAAGACACCTTGGGTCATCCCTGCCAGGTAGAAAAATCTTTTCCTGGCAAAGTATCGCCAGAACATTTTAAAATTATATTTATTCTAACTTCAGAACTTGATATGTGGCAGAGGGTAGTCATGGATCCAGGTGGTCAATGGTATGAACTACAACCATCCCTGGAGAGCTTGCTACCTACTGCAAGAGGCACAGCTGTATGGTGACCCAGCAGGTCATTGCCCGTTCAACTGCTGCAGCTCTGCCACAGCCAGGATTGATGATGGGGGGATGGGCTACCTGCCCAGATGTGCCAAAGAACTCTCTAGATAAGTAACTGCCACCCCATTCATAATCCTCAGACACAGCATTAGCTTGACTGGCAGTGGATTGCTGCTGATCCTCTTGTGACACAGGAGAACCATGGAGATCAGCAGTATGGAGAAAAATGGGAAGCATGGCATTACTAATGAGGATCCTGAGGAAATGCAGAAGATATAACCCAGGAAAGAGCATAGAATGCCACTAATCCTGCTGTGCTTCTAAACTCTGCTGATACATTTGCCTACTTTGCTTGTACTTGAAGAGAAATGGGATATGTAAGCCATGACATATCAAATACAGAAGTGACTGAGAGTCAGATAACAGAGAAAAGCTATAGCTCCACACATGAAAAGGCAAAGAGAAGCCTGAAATGAATCCCCCAGCTCATCAGAGAAATATTGTAGCAAGTGCTTGTGCAAAGTAGCAACAAGTAGTCAGATTTCCACAGTGTGGGAGAGCAATCTACACAACCACATTTATGGAGCAGAGGCACCTACACTGATACTGCTAGGTGCACTGAAGCAGACATAACACTAACACACTTAGGTGAAATGATGCAAAAGCATGCAACTGTGCCCACAATGCCCTAGGTCACAGCCTTGTGCTGTGCCCCACAAAACAAGTGCTTCTACACAACTGTTGCCATCTATGACACCTTCAACATCCAGTCCACCACAGTGTCAGCCTGGAATATCCTGGAACCTGACAGATTAAGTAAAAACAAGGTGGTAGAAAGACACCTGTTACATAAAGCAGAATGGTTTATTAAAGTCAGCAGTGTACTCAGCATACATAGTATTATTAGTGGTGTGGTTGACTAACCTGTGATTCCCATACCTGGAGATTCCTACAGTGATGGTGATACATGTTCTTTAATGGTGCCTACAGTGCTTGTCATTATGTGGGATGCCAGTCACTGAAGTGTCTGCCCTCCTAAAAGCATATGTGTATGAGTGAAACAGCTGCTCCAGAGAACATATAGCATAATTTTATTCTTCCTTGCACACGAGGCAGTAAGTCTCTGTCTGTGGGGCGTAAGCATCAACAGCCATTCCTAAGAATGTACAGTAAATCATGACATGAATCAGAGATTCACACTCTAGGCAGGACTCTGAATCTTGAAAATTGTGCCCTATTGCCTTGTAGTAGCAAAATATCCATACACACACACACACACACACACACACACACACACACACACACACACACACACACACACACACACACACACACACACATGGGCTGTATGTGCAATCAGATGTGAATGGCATGCCAGTGACAGGCAGCAATATATGTCTAATGCTTATGTCACTGGTGTACTGTGATGTACAGAGAAAGACAGAATCTAGCTTCATTACCATGCATGCAGTGTAAACTAGGACTCAGTAGAAACTGTTATGGCTGAGCCGCAGTGTTGTGTGCCAAACACACGTCAAAGAAAGGTGAGCAGCAGATGCATGAGCAACTTAAATCAACAATCTGGCAGTGCAGAAACAGCAGTTTCATGACAGAAAGAGAGAGCTCACAAGAGGTACACAGTGATCTGTACAAATATGGTAAGAGATATGTTAGCAGTGACCCATACACCTGAAGGTCTCCATATTGAATACCTCCTGTAATGGTAAGATTGTTAACACTAATATTTGTCATGCCTATTAACAGTCATCTACAACTGTACCTAATATAATCATTCAGCTGTTTACCTACTGCCCTAATACTGGGTGATGGCCTATTGACATACGACAGGTGAGTCTCAGGCAGCCCTAGGCTGTGGTACACTGCTGGGGCATTCTGCGTAACTGTGCATGGCAGTAACAATGTTGAACATACCAGATGGCCGGTATCTATATGATACCTGAATTTGCTGGCCTGCACAGACACCCTCACAAACCTGTGTAGTGGCTGTCCACTACATCCCATCTCCTGAGCTCCCTGCCACAATTAAGAATGCAGTAGACATGCATACATTTCCTCAGCCATCATTTCCTGCTCCCGTGCCATCTATGTAGATGGATGCCAGCACATACGCCATCAAGGACATCCATAGCATGTACCGGATCCCTCTGCAGTACATAACCCAGTCATATCACTGCAATGGAAAACCTACAACTCTACATACTTTGATTCACACTAGGAGATCCCTGTGTTCAGAACACATGTGGCCTGGCAATGTACCCATCCTAGATTAACCCAGTAATGCCCCATTGTACCACCCATATGGGGTGTACCGTGGTGTCTAATGGGAGGAGTTGCACCATACATCAATGCTGGAAGCATGCTTATGACAAGATAAGGGGTCTCACAGAAGGCATGCAACATAGTGGCAAAAAGGACAGCAACAAGTGGTGACCCTTTATCAGGTTTGATACTCACCGAGGAAGAATCATTCCTAGCAGCCTTGCAAGATGATAAGGGGAACAGGCATCATACTTTGAGGTGTGGACATGGGTTCTGGGAGCAGCCAGATGCCACATACCTCTCATGGTGACCACTCAGGTTAGTAGCCATACTGCAGGCAGCATATAAGAATTATGACTTGACCAACATAAGGGAGGTTGCACTCACCACTGTTTATTTGCTTCATATATACATTGGATCTATAAATTGAGGAGACTGCAGTGCAGTCTCCCTTTATTATGTAAAGAAAAGGAACACTGACCGGTGAAACTTAATTAGCGCTTTTGTCTGCTGTTACACTTGACTTCTTCAGATTAAAACAGGAATTATTCATACATCACTTCCTTTTAAAGCCAGGCAAAGTCACATGTCATTAAAGCAAAATGCACCTATAAATCACTGTTGTTTTAGTTGTTATTATACATAGCTAAATTTCACCTTATAAAATGCATTAAAACCATACTTCTTTATTTACATATTGCATATAGCCCATCAGCCCCCATCTCAAAATTAAGATAAAGTAAAGTACAATCCAAAATACATTTCCACAAAAATAAATCATGTACTTCAAATAAGCAAATGTTACTGTGTTGCCACAGAAATATGCATGTGCCCCCCCTCCTAAAAATATAGTTCAGCTTTTAATTTTAAATAGCTGGAGAGGGAAACTACATCATTCAGTCCAGGTGGGTTAGTGGCATCCACTCTAAGTTGCCACATGAAGTCTTTGAATTTTAGAAACAATTCCTTCGGCACCCCCCTACTATCAGGTGCTACTTGATCAATGGCTACAAATGTAAACTTGTGATCTGGGTTCAAGATAGTATGTACAGCCAATACATTCTTTTCATTACCCTTCCTGATGTCACACATATGTTGGTAAATATGAACTTTAAATGCTTTGTTAGTCTTCCCTATGTAAAAACTTTCACAGCCTTGACATAGGGCGACATATACAACATGTGCATTGTTACAGTTCAATTTGAAATTTAGTCGAACCGTACCATACCTTGGAATAAAAACTTTTTCTGTTTCTAATACACTGAAGTCAAGTGTAAGAACAGACAAAAGTGCTAATTAAACTTTGTATCCAGTTTCACTGGCCAGTGTTTGTTTTCTTTGCATTACTGTTTTTTTCAAAATTTATTATATATTATCAACACCTACTCTTTTATAAAATCAAAACAGCATTCCTGGATGTTGGGTGAGTGTTGACAATATGCCTGTATACATTCACTATCCAGCAAACACAAGTAGATACATTAAATAAACACCTTTAAAAAGAATGAAACTGCCCAGAAGTGTGCAACTAAATGATGCTTTTTCTCCTCCAGAAACCACATGCAACAAGATTAACAAAAAAAAAAAAAAAACAACATCAATGTTCACAAGGAAAGGAGAGAGAAAATGAGCGGGGATAAATGGCAGTGGGTGTGGCTCCTAGTCAGGGAGCAAGATGGACCTTCACATTGATGGGACAATGCATGTTCCAGTAAATACGGTAATGTTCAGAGAGGATAAATGGCAGTGGGTGTGGCTCCTAGTCAGAGAGCAAGATGGACCTTCACATTGATGGGACAATGCGTGCTCCAGTAAATACGGTAATGTTCAGAGATGATAAATGGCAGTGGGTGTGGCTCCTAGTCAGGGAGCAAGATGGACCTTCACATTGATGGGACAATGCGTGCTCCAGTATATACGGTAATGTTCAGAGAGGATAAATGGCAGTGGGTGTGGCTCCTAGTCAGGGAGCAAGATGGACCTTCACATTGATGGGACAATGCGTGCTCCAGTGCATACGGTAATGTTCAGAGAGGATAAATGGCAATGGGTGTGGCTCCTAGTCAGGGAGCAAGATGGACCTTCACATTGATGGGACAATGCGTGCTCCAGTAAATACGGTAATGTTCAGATAGGATAAATGGCAGTGGGTGTGGCTCCTAGTCAGGGAGTAAGATGGACCTTCACATTGATGGGACAATGCATGCTCCAGTAAATATGGTAATGTTCAGAGAGGATAAATGGCAGTGGGTGTGGCTCCTAGTCAGGGAGCAAGATGGACCTTCACATTGATGGGACAATGCGTGCTCCAGTAAATACGGTAATGTTCAGTGAGGATAAATGGCAGTGGGTGTGGCTCCTAGTCAGGGAGCAAGATGGACCTTCACATTGATGGGACAATGCGTGCTCCAGTAAATACGGTAATGTTCAGAGAGGATAAATGTCAGTGGGTGTGGCACCTAGTCAGGGAGCAAGATGGACCTTCACACTGATGGGACAATGCGTGCTCCAGTAAATACGGTAATGTTCAGAGAGGATAAATGTCAGTGGGTGTGGCTCCTAGTCAGGGAGCAAGATGGACCTTCACATTGATGGGACAATGCGTGCTCCAGTAAATACGGTAATGTTCAGAGATGATAAATGGCAGTGGGTGTGGCTCCTAGTCAGGGAGCAAGATGGACCTTCACATTGATGGGACAATGCGTGCTCCAGTAAATACGGTAATGTTCAGAGAGGATAAATGGCAATGGGTGTGGCTCCTAGTCAGGGAGCAAGATGGACCTTCACATTGATGGGACAATGCATGCTCCAGTAAATACGGTAATGTTCAGAGAGGATAAATGGCAGTGGGTGTGGCTCCTAGTCAGGGAGCAAGATGGACCTTCACATTGATGGGACAATGCATGCTCCAGTAAATACGGTAATGTTCAGAGAGGATAAATGGCAGTGGGTGTGGCTCCTAGTCAGGGAGCAAGATGGACCTTCACATTGATGGGACAATGCGTGCTCCAGTATATACGGTAATGTTCAGAGAGGATAAATGGCAGTGGGTGTGGCTCCTAGTCAGGGAGCAAGATGGACCTTCACATTGATGGGACAATGCGTGCTCCAGTAAATACGGTAATGTTCAGAGAGGATAAATGGCAATGGGTGTGGCTCCTAGTCAGGGAGCAAGATGGACCTTCACATTGATGGGACAATGCATGCTCCAGTAAATACGGTAATGTTCAGAGAGGATAAATGGCAGTGGGTGTGGCTCCTAGTCAGGGAGCAAGATGGACCTTCACATTGATGGGACAATGCATGCTCCAGTAAATACGGTAATGTTCAGAGAGGATAAATGGCAGTGGGTGTGGCTCCTAGTCAGGGAGCAAGATGGACCTTCACATTGATGGGACAATGCGTGCTCCAGTAAATACGGTAATGTTCAGTGAGGATAAATGGCAGTGGGTGTGGCTCCTAGTCAGGGAGCAAGATGGGCCTTCACATTGATGGGACAATGCGTGCTCCAGTAAATACGGTAATGTTCAGAGAGGATAAATGTCAGTGGGTGTGGCACCTAGTCAGGGAGCAAGATGGACCTTCACATTGATGGGACAATGCGTGCTCCAGTAAATACGGTAATGTTCAGAGAGGATAAATGGCAGTGGGTGTGGCTCCTAGTCAGGAGCAAGATGGACCTTCACATTGATGGGACAATGCGTGCTCCAGTAAATACGGTAATGTTCAGAGAGGATAAATGGCAGTGGGTGTGGCTCCTAGTCAGGGAGCAAGATGGACCTTCACATTGATGGGACAATGCGTGCTCCAGTAAATACGGTAATGTTCAGAGGATAAATGGCAGTGGGTGTGGCTCCTAGTCAGGGAGCAAGATGGACCTTTACATTGATGGGACAATGCGTGCTCCAGTAAATACGGTAATGTTCAGAGAGGATAAATGGCAGTGGGTGTGGCTCCTAGTCAGGGAGCAAGATGGACCTTCACATTGATGGGACAATGCGTGCTCCAGTAAATACGGTAATGTTCAGAGAGGATAAATGGCAGTGGGTGTGGCTCCTAGTCAGGGAGCAAGATGGACCTTCACATTGATGGGACAATGTGTGCTCCAGTAAATACGGTAATGTTCAGAGAGGATAAATGGCAGTGGGTGTGGCTCCTAGTCAGGGAGCAAGATGGACTTCACATTGATGGGACAATGCATGCTCCAGTAAATACGGTAATATTCAGAGAGGATAAATGGCAGTGAGTGTGGCTCCTAGTCAGGGAGCAAGATGGACCTTCACATTGATGGGACAATGCGTGCTCCAGTTAATAGGGTAATGTTCGGAGCATAACTGGGAGTAAAAAAAATACTTTGTGAAAAAAAAAAATCAGTCCTATTGCAGGAATCATAAAAGCACCGTATGGCATCATCTTTCCTAATAAGAAGTGAATTAAAATGAGAGAATAATATGGAAATGAGGGAGTAGAGATGACGTGACAGGAAAGACCACAAAAGATTGAGTGGAACATTTTTTTTTTGGTCTGTTATCCCCAATTAGCCCATTCATTCTTCCATCACTTGGGGTAAGAGTAGGCTGTGAGGGGCACCATGTAGGAAAGTCATTATGGGTGGTTCTAGATTTTCACATTTTTGCCCCACCTCCTGGTTTATGCTAGTGACAGCCCAAGGGTGGGAAATATAACAGGCATTTATGCTGCACCGCCCCCATTTCTGTAAGGGGTTAATGTCAGCATAATTTCCTTGGCTACCCACAGGAGATACAGCACAGTTGCTTTCCCTGTTTCCACCAGGGAAATCAACTAGTACTCACACTCAGGTTACCCGGGCCATAGTCAGGGCTTTATCTCTCTATGCCACTGGTGCAGGCTGAACAGAATATCCTTCTGCAGAAAATGGTGTATTGAAAAATTTGGAGTGAGCTCATATCATGTTGACAGAGATCAAAAAAGGTTATCTTAGAGAAAGTAGGAAACATTAAATTACCAGTTAATCTGAATTCTAATTTCTTTAATACCAGGAAATCCCTTTACAAGGGTGATACAGGAGTTTATTAAGTGACTTGCCTAGTGGCACAGAGTATATGAGAGGAAATTAAGGAACTCAAATATAGGGGTCATTAGCAGCTCATAGTCTTTACCATATGTGCTATACAGCTAACCTATGTATGCAGAAATTAAATGGGTACACTAAACAGACCAAAATGCACCACATCCTGTTATTTCTGTAAGCACAAATGGATTCTACTAATCTAAGCTTAAGTAAACCTGTGGTGAAGTAGAAGTAATAGCTTTTGTTGCAAAAATCAAAACCTTTCATTTCTTCTGTGTTGCCAATTCTCTGGCTTCTGGCAGTTGAAGAGTTAAATTATTCTCAAGTAGCTAGCAATAGTCTACCATATGCTAAGATGATTCATGTAAATTGTAGACCAAAAGCAGGAGATTACATTGCAGCTTCAGTGTTAGTGCTCTACAAAATCACTACAATGCTTAAATATGAAACAGTTTTAATAAGCAGACAGCAGCCATGGCAGTTGCCATTTAATCTACAACCTCAACAAGGGGTACAACAGAAGAAAGGCTGTGAAGGATAGAGGGGCAGCTGCTAGCAGGCTAGATGCTCCAGACTACCATCTGCTAGATCACTGGCCTTGTTTTTCCCCGTCAGCATCCTCACATGCTCATTGTAACAGAATGCTGTATCATTTATCTTTCTACCTTTGCTGCACTTCTAGGAGTGCAGTGCCCTTGGCAGGGTTGTAAATGTGAACCAGAAATGCTCAGAAACTCTTGAGACAGCTAAGAACTAATCTAAAAACCTTACTCTAAAATGTTGCTGAGTCAGCATAAACCCATGTCTCAAATTTACTGCAATAGTAACAGAAGATGCCATAAATCCAAAAGTCTCAGATGTACTGAGATAATTGGAGAAAAATTCCATAAATACAAATCACGGACATTTTTGATTTAAGACTGCAGCTTTAGACATGGTTATTAAGTTGCTGATTTAAGAACTGAATTTCAAATATCAATAGATATTAATACAGCAGCTCAGTCCTTGATATGGAAGAAATTCAGCTATTCAGTTAAGTTCATATCTGTTTACTGTGGCCTTTGGACTTGTGTTGTCTTTGGCCTAACTAACAGCCCTTCATCTGCAGCACTGCAATAAGAATATAGATCATTTCAACTTCCTGTATTAGCAGCAGGCTGCTTACGTTTTCCAATAAAGATTTACACTATATCAAGACAAAGTCCACATTCTGCTGTGCATGTTTTTTTTTCCTTCACTTTACACAGCACACAGCAGTAAGCTCGTCTTGAATCCAGAATGTTTTCTTTTGACCCGACCCTCCCAATATCAAAACCTCACTTTACAGTGAACTGGGTACAGATAGTAGCAGCTGTTTTTGTGTTGTAAATTATTCAAGTCACACAGACAATAGCACCATGCTGCCCCATGAAAAGGATTCACATGGTACATTAATGACTTCAGATCACACATCATACAGTAGGCCCAGACAGTAATTAGAAATGTTTGTGGCACTTACTTGCATAAAGCTAACCTCACTTTAGAATTTGGTTATTGCTAGTAGCAGCTGTTTGTGTACTGTAAATTATTTAAGCCATACAGATGATATCCCCATGATTCCATATGAAAGGGTTTCGCATTGCACATTAATGACTTCAGCTCACTCATCATATAGCAGGTACAGTGAGTAATTAGAACGGTATGCAGCCCTGCCTTGCATGAGTCTCCTCCCTAGGTGGGAAACTGCAAGCTTGTGCAATTCTTGAAGAGAACGTCCTACTGATTATCAATGGAAATGCATATTTTAAGAATCCTGAGCAAGCCTGACTACATCACAACAAATGGATGTGTGTCTTCTGACCTACAGATTGCTGGCTTGTCCCCTTTATTCCAAACAGCATAAACTGCAGCCTAGAGAAATGATCACTCATCATATAGCTAGCATTGAACTGGGCTGTACGGCATTTCCTTTTCTTTGACGTAATCCACTCCATGGTGACACGCATTAAAAGATGTGAGTAAGACTATAAAAGTGACAGTGTGAATGTTTAACTAACAGCAGATTATGTACAGAAAAATAAAAAACAGAGAGAGAACTAGATAATGTAGTCTACGTGTTATATGTTTTTCAGTCATGAGGTATTTTTACAGGGATACAGTCTATTTCATTCACTTGCATGCATTAAACAAATGACAGTGTTGCTCCCACTGATGACAGAAAATTCTTTTATTAGGTCCCAGGTGCATTACAACATGTTAAAGGCTTTAGCACATACTCAGAGGAATTTATAAACCTTTAGAATACTTTTAAACAATTGCCTTCCTTTGCCTTGATTTTTTATCTAGAACAGGTTGTAAGCAGGGGAGCTGAAAAAAAAAAACATTTTTTAAAAATCTGTCAACGTACCAGTAATAGAAGGAGAGGACGATCGCGAGACTTTGTCTTGCCAGCTGTACTTCTTTCCCAAGGCGTTGTTGTTCAGTGTATCCTAAAGAGCAAAGAAAAAGGAAAAGAGAAAAAAACAAAAAACAAAGGGCATTATTCTTAAGCAACAGCATACTAGTTTACAATGGCAGCTGTGTGCCCCAAACAAAAGTTTTATTTAGCTCGGTCACATTGCTGAAGCATTTTATATGCATATTGGTCACTTTCCAAAACTCAGATTTTAAACACTCAACTCAGAAGCTAGCACAAGACAGTGACAAATGAACAGACTTTCCAAACACCTTTTCATGGAGACAGAATAAGGCTTGAGAAACTGATGATAAAACTGACAGGCGTGTGCTCTGAACATATAGGAAACTGTAAGCTACAAACTTGCAAAAGAGCACCTTTGTTAATCTGGTTGCCGCTCAGTTTTTCTGTTAAAACCCCATTTCAACTCAGAATGCAGACCTGACAAAGCTTTGCATTCTTTGTTGATGAATTTTAGATTTTAGAAGTCCACATTCTTCCGTCATGTTAGTCTTATGTGACAACTGAAAGATCCTTATCACCCCCTTTCCTTAGAGTTGCCCATATTGCTTTTCTTACCTCTGTAACAGCACCGATTATATCTTGTGATTGATCTTGTACATTATTAAATCACTTTGACAACATCAGCTGATTCTCTACTTATCAGAAATGGACAGTTATTACCTAGTAATGTTTTACCTTCTAATGTATGACACCTGCTATGACTCACAGACCATCACCACTACCTCAGCTGTCCCTGTCTGCGCAACCGGTGAGCAAGTAACAGAAGAGCTTCTGGGATATGAAGAGTTGCTGGGAAGTGCACTGCTGGATGAAGTGCTGGCAAGATGTGAGGGCTGCAGAGCTGCACGTTTGTATGCTGCAAAGCACAATGGAATTGAACTGTAACACTTCAGATTAAGAAGGCTCACTGTGGAACCCCATTAAGAGTCTACAAAACATAATCAACTGAATTCTTCAGATTCATGGTCTAATGACAGTAGGCCAGTGACATCAATGGCAAGTAAAAACTCAGAAGAGAGACCGTGGTCATGTGTAATATTTTAGTCCCTTGTCTTGTTCATAGCTGATTAGTTCTACAACAGTTCTCAGTTACTTCTGCGAGAGCTGGCATTTTTCTCCATCATTGAGGCAGACCCTACAGCTACAACACTTACAGTACTCCAATTCCCAGGCTTTGGCTGTCATCTGACTATAGCGGGTGGGGTTAGACACACTGATCAAATAAATGTATATGTGACTAGGTTTACAAATTAAGTTGCTGTTAACAACTTAAGACCGGATTGGTATTGATTCTTAAAGACAACCATGGAGATACAGTCTAAGTGGCTTGTTTTTTGTCATAAAATATGAAAGTAGGGTTATGAAAGATAAAAGTATGGTGTATATGATGTAATAGTTCAGAGATTGCTGTATGAGCCACTCTACTACACTATTAGAGACAAGTAAGATGACATGATATAGTGTCACAATTAGATCTGTCACCTGGGACTTACTGAGTATCAAGTTTAAGTACGCTGGTGCTCAGAGGGTTTCTTCACTCACCTGTAACCATTACACATGCAGGACATTACAGAAAACAAGGAATTGCATCTCTGCTCCAAGGACCTGGGTTTACCATCTCTAACCTCTGAAATCAAATGCGACTTACAGACACAATAACGCATTCAGGGCAGTACATAAGGTAAGTTTACTACTGGTGACTCAGAACTATATATACAAACGTGCACACACTCACATACAAAATCTCAATACAATCTCACCCATACATACACGTGTACACAATCATACACACACACACACACACACACACACACACACACACACACATGCTCATAATTACTCACACGCACAATTACTCACACACACACATGCGCACACACACACACACACACACACACACACACACACACACACACACACACGCACATGTATGCATGAGTACACACACACACACACACACACACACACACACACACGCACATGTATGCATGAGTACACACACACACACACACACACACACACACACACACACACACACACACACATACACAGTAAGATGGCACTTCCTTGCTCTCAGCTGTAATATTTCTTACCTGTTTCCTGGTTGGAGTATCTGAATTCCAGCCAGGTTCAGTTAAAGAAACTTCACACTCATCAGTGCACTTTCAGTCGTTACATTCCAAACTTTCAAAAGGCTTTTATTTCTGTATCCAGTCCCTATTCCCTTGATAGAAGTTTGCCAGAAAATCAGCCTTACTTCTTAGCGGGCAGGTTTGTCTGTCTGGATCTGTTGACAAGTGTCTGTCACATGGTTCATTTTTCTTCTTCCTTTCCATTCCTTTCACCACTTGTTCTCAGACACTAGCTGACTCACTTGCTGAAATGACGAGAGTGGCCTACGCATAGATCTTGTTACCATAACAACCTCTGCATCATAGTAAAGGACAGCTAACTTTATTCCCCATCACATTAGCTGCTTTTTTTCTCATTGACTGCCTCCAGTTGCAGTCTGACTAACATGCAAATGACAACAAAGGAAGCAGGAATGCTTTAAACTGAAAGGTAAACCAAAAAATGGATTAGCCTGTATGAGCACTAGAGTCTCTCATTCTTTGCCTTGTTTCTTATTGAAAATAGGCCTCATTACTAAAACTCTCAAAATATACTCGAAGTGATGAACAGCAACCATATGTAAACGCAGTAACAATGCAAGCTGATACCGTGGTACCATTTGGCATCAGTGCCCAGATGCAAGAAACAAAGAAAGAAGTGAATGCCATGTCCTTAGTGCTAAGTAACAGGACTGTACCCAATACAGCAATCACTGGGACCATATCAAAACAGTCCTAATGCTTGGAGATGAAGTTTGAAAAAGGAAAATGGTGGCAAAGCGATACAGATCACTTAGCAACATGTTCCTAAGGACTCATAAAGAACCACACCGATTTCATTACTTTTTGCAGTGAAAAGGTCCTGTTTCCACAATGCTGAGATTTCTGATCCAGATGTATATTAGCAGCAATGATAACATAACTCATTATCAGCTAATTTGCATGTCTCTGAATCACCATTAACTACTGTGAGTGCAGATCAGCACCTTCCTGTGGTAGTTAACACTGACAGCCACATTGTATTAGCATAGTAACTACCCCCTGAGTCACTCTCCCACCCAAAAATGCGTAGTAAAACATAAACACATCCATGCACACATACTACATACCCCATACCAATCCCTTGTTGACAGAATGTCCACGATGTCACCTTTTCCCCAGCCCCGGTAATTCCCAAATGATTAGAGTCAGTCTTTAATGCCAGACATTCAAGTTTCATACTTCACAAACTTCAGGAAATGCATGTTAGCTGCAAACTGCTATCTTACTAATTTCTAAGTTTGTAAGGGGAAATAATTAAAATCCATCCCTGAGGGTGGTTTTGCCTTGATGTCTTACACTATAAGGTTGAGAGCTAAAGTCCCTCTCTTTCATATATCACAGACTGCTGCAGCCACTAAATAATGACAGGGATTCTCATTAAATATAAAAAACACCCTTGCTGCACTAACTGATTTAATGTTAACGTTTCTTGCACCAAAGGTGAGGAGTTTGAATCCCTTTTCCACCTATTTGTACTTCTTACTGCTTATGTTTCATAAACGACATCCCGGCATACCTCTCAACCTCTTAGACCAAGAAGTCTGGACAAAGCCATAAATAAAGGAGGTACAAAGGCCCAAAAATAGGGGCAGTGTTTTAAATAGTGCTCTTACTAACTTAGAAAGTTGATAGAATAACAGGTTTTGAATTAGCATGCATTTTCTGAAGGGTATAAAGTCTGAGATTCAAATATCTGTCATTATATTCTAACTTGAATCCTCAATGATTTGCCAATGATTTGCTAGAAAACCACAATTTTATGAGAAACAGACCAAAAATATGATGCAAAAATCTGGACATTCTCTGAAAATCTGGACAGTTGACAAGTATGGATCCTGGTGTTTAGTGGTGACACGCAGGAGTAATCACTTCTGTGCTAGGTGGGAGGGTACAAGTTTGAAATCCCTTTTCAGTGACTTTTAAGGCACACTATTCAAAGTATCCCTGGTGTCTAGGGGTTCCCTACTCTGCATGTTATGTTTAAACAAGTGCCTTTAAAGCATGATATATAACATATTCCTAGTGCCTAGTGTTCCCCCATCAAAACATTAGTGAAGAGTTCTCCCTGGAATCTAGTGTACCCCTCAAAACACGTCATGTGTAAGCACCATTCAAGCATGTGTGTACAGAGTTAGCCCTGGTGGGAAGTGGCCCCCACCCACCGATTCCAGTTTTGTATAAGTACCATTCAAGCATGAGCTAGCATGGCCCCAGAGACAGCCCATCACACTGCTGCATGTCTTCATGCAAAAGTACTGTGGAACATCTTTCTATGAATTTATAAAAGTTACCATGAAATGCACACCTGGTGTCCATCTCATGGTAAATTTTAGCAATATGGCCCATTGTGTCCAAGAGTGGGTTATGCTGAGATTGTTTGTGGGAATAAAGATGAAGTGTCCACAGTTCCCATCAGGTGTGAGTAAGTGTCAAGGTAACTTCACACCTGGTATATTTCTGTTACACTTTGGTTTTGTTTTGTTAGATTTTTTTGTAATATTTTATTTTTAATACACCTTTCTAAAAAAAACAACCCCATATGTATAGCCATATTGTATGTATACATTTTCAATAACACATATGCGCTCACACACACACATACATGCATACATATGAGTCCCATGTTGACACATAAGCACAGACACATACGTGCATCTCCACACGTACATACCCACAAATATTGGCTTTCTTTAATTCTCATATTCCTGCGTTATGAGTAATAAAATATAGTAAACAGAAACTAAATTTATAATGAAACTGCACAAAATTTGTGTGGTAAATACGTTGCTCACATCAAGATTTTCTTTATTTTAGTAGTAGAAGTTGTTTTACAGGAATAGGCAGGAAGAAGTTAGATTCAGAAATACTTAAGAGAATGTGCAGCAATTGTGAGATATCTACTTTTTGTTGGGTTAGTATCAGGGTTAGTATTTTTTTATAGTGTGATTTATATATTGAATTCAAGACCATTTCACTGCTGTGTTAGGCTTCTGCTCAGAATCTTCTTAGAATCTTGACTTGTTTTCAAATTACATACTTTTAACTTTTTTTTGCCTACTTTATGTTACTTTGCATTAGTTTAAGCACTGTACTTGTAAAAACATTTTTTTCTCTGACGTTTTACAATTGACACAATGATGAAAATAAAATAGCAGTCCTTTGCTTTTTTCCCTTGTTAAATAGCATTGTTTTTTTATTTACAATGTAGAGCCACTTTTCTTTTCAAATATGAATATATCAAAGCAACTAACAGTGAAGTAACAGTTCAAACCAAAGAGATGTGTCAGACATATTCAGCCATGATTTAGTATTTAAAGTTATAAACCGTGAACAATTTAAACTGTACAGACCTGAGTTTCAGTCTTACAACCTTTTTGTCTGGACTGTGTGACAATAAAGTGAAAGAGGTCAGAACCCAAGTCCTGTGTCCATCCGTCCATCCATTCATCCATCTATCCATCTATTCCATTTTCTGTGCAAGCTTCATCCAGTTTAGAGATGTGGAGACAGGGGTGCAAACTCAATCCAAGCAAGCAATAGAAACATGTCGGAACCAACTTTTTATTGTTGTTCATTTACATGTCAACTTGACCTTCATCTGTGAGATTATTCCTTTTATGGTCTGCTACATCCATGCTTAATTACCCCCCCCCCCCCCCGAGTAAAGGTCCACCAGCTTGCAGGATGGTATGGCAAGGTACAAAGATGACCTGGGTTTTCCAATTCTGGGTGGTAAATAAGAGTGAGGCAGACTGTAGCATCACACATACTGCTCACTAAGGGATATCTGTGCATACCCTAAACAATCCCTGATGTGCTGGATACATATCCTGGTGGCCATGCAGTGTTGTCATGAGGAGGTCTTGCCCATCTAACTGGTGACACACTCCTTACTGCTCAGTCACCATACTATGGAAATCACAGCTTATCACAGCTTTGGTTTCAGCAGAAGATACATGACATAACATGGATGCACCCTCAACATGTCTTCACCCCCTCCTACCTGGAAGAGGCAAGCAAAGATTGCACCGGGGCTGCTAATCAAACCCAGACTATTTAACTCATAATCATGGCTTAATTGCTTTATGATATGGAGACAACCAAGAGAGGAACAAGCTTTGAGTTGGATGCCAGCCTATAACAGGCCACACATGTACCTACAGCCAGATTAGAATCACTAGCCTAATGTGGGAGTAAAAAAATATGGGGTCACCAGTGAAAATAGGCAGTTGCACTTAATGGGTCAAATAATAAATATCATGAAAAACTGCAAAAATATTGAACCAGACTTAAGTGTGACAATGCTACCAGTCAGGGAGAAATGTATTATTTGCTGCTGTGAAAGTGAAAATACAGAGGCAAAAAATGGTGGTGCAATACCAGGATGTAAAGGATCATTCCATAGTATGGGGTTATGTTGCATCTAATTGGGAGAAAATTCTCAATACAATTAAAAGTCTGATTTTTAAAATGGCATGCAACTAGTAAAACAGCATGCTTAAGATTTGGAGATTGATCAAAAGTGACTCTTCAGTACAGAGATGTCTTACAAATGTCACAGTTGACATAACTTACTCGGTAGCCAAAACACTTAAGACTACCTAGGAAATGTAGGGCAAAAGTCAGCAGACATGCAACATGGGTGCTACAAGAAAGAGAAATGTCAGGAGGACAACTTGAATATGTTTCAGATTTCAGGTAATGTAGTCTGATCAAAAGGTCTTGGTGAGAACTAAAAGTGGCTGGGTTATTAGGTCGGTAGACAAAGCTTCTTTTAAAATATTCATAAAAAGAAGAAGAAATATGATATGATATGACTAAATCTCCAAAAAAACAGAGGTTCCAAATAATTGAATCACCAATGTCTTCCCATGGAGAAAAAAAGAAAGGGAAAACAGAAAGAAAGAAAAAGACAGAGATGAAAAAGAATAAAAAGAAAGTGAGTAAGTTTAAAAGAAAGAAATCAAGAAAGAAAAAATATCTTTGTTCTTAAAGGAAAGTAGTAGAAGGAATGGAAAAAAAAAACAAATGATAGAAGATAGGTTCATATGGTGCTAACAGGGTTTGTAAAACTGAGACTAACAGATCACTGGGCTAGGAGAAAACACTTCCTTTCCTGAATGGTTAGACAAATGTCATAATACCATCATGAAAAAAGAACACAGGGATCCTTATTAAAATGCTGAGACTCATAAAGATGAGCACACAATGATGAAAAAAAAATCAAAAGCAGGAGAACAGCAAATGTGGAATATTGATCTTTCTGCTTTAAAGTTGTTTTGTGCAAGGGCAAGTTTACCTGTACTCCCCTGGCCTCTCTTAAAGGGGAATCCTGTGTCTGGAGCTATAGTTTTGGGTGGGGGGAATCCTGTGCCTGGAGCAGCAGTTCTTGGTGGGGGAATCCTGTCTCCTGAGAAGCAGTTCTGGATGAAGTGCTGCAGGAAGATGATACCTTCTGAAAGCCGTTCAAAGGCAGTTAGACATTTTTCTTGCCAAGGGAATCCAGAAAAAGGATATCTATTTGAAAGCACCTAAGGACATGCTAGGAGAGATTACAATCCTTTTGTACTGGATTAGAAGAACATTTTATTTATGTTATTTACTTTGCTTCGCCTGCTTGTCTGAGAAAAGTCTATGTCACTGTCTTGTTTGTACCCTAATAAAATTATGTTTATTTTTTTATAAACTGATGGCATGTACAGCATTTCTATATATATTATCAATGGGTGAAGTGAGCACATTTCTGGAGCAAACAAGGTCCTTATTTTTACCTTTCAATGTCTGCTCAAAGCCTACTTGTTTCAGCACATTATTGTCATCTGGAGAGACAGCATTCTTGTGGTGTGCTCTGAGCAAAACTCTTTGAGCAAATACATTCCATCTTCTCAGGGAAAGCAGTCCTGTGGTGTGTGGTGTGAGCTTCTCTGTAAAGTGCATATACATTTGCCTTTTCACCAAGATGACAGCTGTTGAAAGAACTATTACAAACCACTGCTGCTGCAGTAAAGGGAATCATGTCATTTGGCAATGCCAAGGATGGTCCAACCAATGAAACAACTGACCAGGGAAGAAGACCTCAAGTTATACCCGGTAGCCTTCAATATGTATGCCTACAATGAAGGATGGGACTTGAATGACTAGGCAACAATTTTCTCACTTCAGCTTACAGACAGTATTTAAAGTCTCCATTAATGTGTAAGGGACTATCAGAAGAAGAAAGAACTTATCATAAACTGGTAATGCCGCTGAGACACAAAGTTCAAAAGTTGCATAGATGGATATTTTCTCTGAAACTGGTAAGATTTCAGTTATTTGATTTTTAAACAATAATTTAAATTGTGGTTAGAATCCAGGGGTCAATATAATACAATTAAAATAATAACTATGTAAGTAATTTATAAATTGAAAAGGGATTTGTCAGCTACTTTATGAAAGATAATATTTCAAGTGACTCTAAGGATTCTTAAAATTTTGTTGCACTGATAGAAATATTTTTATGTGCTGAAACTATGTTTAAAATTGAACAGTATAAGCATCATAAACTTGCCAAATTCTGATAACAGAGAAGAAATAAACTGTAGACATGCTTTGTTTTAAATATGAGAAAGGGGCTACATAACTAAATGTTATACTAGTAGCGTAAACTCTGCTACACGTTTTGAAAAGTATTACCACTGAAAGGCATGCTACTAATGCTATGCCTATGGAACGTGATAAACTGTCTTCAGTAATACAAACACAGCCTTTTGCTACTGCACTACAGCAAAACTAATTAAGTGCAGTGTCTTAAATGATGTCAGGGTGCTGCAGAGATTACAGGATTCAGGCAATATGGTCACATTTATAAAGGCACAGTATGCATGCAAAAAGACTTTCATTAAAAAAGCACATAATATAGTCTGTATTCATAATGATAGAAAACAGTATCCCATTAATCAATTAGAAACACAAACTGTGTTTGGAAATATACTTCACCCCATTGCTGTAATCCCCAGTTTCACATATGATATGATAGCAAGGAAAGATTTTTCTCACTTTAAAAGATGTGTGGAAGCAATAGAAGGGAGGTAATCCTTTTGAAATATCTCTTTACCAGCGTGGGAATGGGAGCCAGTAAATTAATTAGTCTACAGATAAATCTCTACCTAACCTGGAAAAGGGAGGGATTCAACCAACAAACACACTTTTAAGAGTATGCATCTAACAAAGTTCAAGGAATAGTGTTAGAAAGCCACAAAGGTACTACAGTTTGACTAAAGTTAGAGAGAGAAGAAAAACCCACTCCATTGAAAGAGATATATCAATATACATGTATTGAAGAACAGCCTGCAGAAACATAAATAGTAGAAAGAAGGGAGATGCAAAGTAAAATACTGCAGCCTGGAAGTGATGTAGAGCAGGGAATAGAAGTAACTGGTAGAAATGAAAATGGAATCACTCACTGAGAGAATATATTCAAGGGGAAATGGCAATATGATGTATAAAAATGCTCTACCTGAGTAGAATTTTAAACTTTATGTTAACCTAAAACACAAAAAAAAATAACTGACAAATGCAGAATTCTAAGGAGCAGGTGACTGCTAAGAAGGAGAAGCTTACCAATATGAAAGACTTCATTTGGTGTAGTAAAGGAGGACAAAACTATACCTTGGCAGAGTTCTAAACTTATTTCTGCAAGTATAAAACAGAATACTGAAGTAAGGGCGGTCTCTAGGAAACAGGTATCTTTAAGTAAGGGAAAAAACTAAAACTAAACATAAACTTTACTTTGAGATACTCATGCAGGGGGAAGCAATCTACAGAAGAAATTAGTGACAGGGTGGTACTGCCTTATACTGAGAGAATTAGGGGAAAAAAAAGAAATGAGAGAGTGGTGTTCACACAGACAGACAGAGAGAACACAACTTTTAGAACAAAAAAGGGAGATGGTAGTATATACTGAGAGACAGTATAAACTTGAACTTTCTTTTACTCAAAGAAGTGGAACTCTAAGCAGAAGAATGAGGGTTCTGTGCATCAGGTTTGGAATTCTACGCAGAAGAATGAGGGTTCCGTGCATCAGGTTTGGAATTCTAAGCAGAAGAATGAGGGTTCTGTGCATCAGGTTTGGAATTCTAAGCAGAAGAATGAGGGTTCTGTGCATCAGGTTTGGAAGTCTAAGCAGAAGAATGAGGGTTCTGTGCATCAGGTTTGGAATTCTAAGCAGAAGAATGAGGGTTCTGTGCATCAGGTTTGGAATTCTAAGCAAAAGAATGAGGGTTCTGTGCATCAGGTTTGGAATTCTACGCAGAAGAATGAGGGTTCTGTGCATCAGGTTTGGAATTCTAAGCAGAAGAATGAGGGTTCTGTGCATCAGGTTTGGAATTCTAAGCAGAAGAATGAGGGTTCTGTGCATCAGGTTTGGAATTCTAAGCAGAAGAATGAGGGTTCTGTGCATCAGGTTTGGAATTCTAAGCAGAAGAATGAGGGTTTTGTGCATCGGGTTTTAAATTCTAAGCAGAAAAATGAGGGTTCTGTGCATCAGGTTTGGAATTCTAAGCAGAAGAATGAGGGTTCTGTGCATCAGGTTTGGAATTCTAAGCAGAAAAATGAGGGTTCTGTGCATCAGGTTTGGAATTCTAAGCAGAAGAATGAGGGTTCTGTGCATCAGGTTTGGAATTCTAAGCAGAAGAATGGGGGTTCTGTGCATCAGGTTTGGAATTCTAAGCAGAAGAATGAGGGTTCTGGGCATCAGGTTTGGAATTCTAAGCATAAGAATGGGGGTTCTGTGCATCAGGTTTGGAATTCTAAGCAGAAGAATGAGGGTTCTGGGCATCAGGTTTGGAATTCTAAGCAGAAGAATGAGGGTTCTGTGCATCAGGTTTGGAATTCTAAGCAGAAGAATGAGGGTTCTGTGCATCAGGTTTGGAATTCTAAGCAGAAGAATGGGGGTTCTGTGCATCAGGTTTGTAATTCTAAGCAGAAGAATGAGGGTTCTGGGCATCAGGTTTGGAATTCTAAGCAGAAGAATGAGGGTTCTCTGCATCAGGTTTGGAATTCTAAGCAGAAGAATGAGGGTTCTGGGCTTCAGGTTTGGAATTCTAAGCAGAAGAATGAGGGTTCTCTGCATCAGGTTTGGAATTATAAGCAGAAGAATGAGGGTTTTGTGCATCAGGTTTGGAATTCTAAGCAGGAGAATAAGGGTTCTGGGCATCAGGTTTGGAATTCTAAGCAGAAGAATGAGGGTTCTGGGCATCAGGTTTGTAAAGGAAAAGAATAAGAAAAGCGAATAAAGTATTTCTCAGCAGAAGAGTTACACTGTGATCCTACTGTCTATATTAATATGAAAGAAACCAGTGCCTTCTACTTCATAACAGACTGGCTGACCTTTTGAGAGACCAGAAAAACTTTAAAACGGCACAATGAGAAGATGGCATTTTGAACAGAGCAAGGGGAAACATACCCAGAGTTGTAGCGGAAGAAGCTAAACAAAATGTTCCTACTTCTTCCTCATACTTTGAGTTACAAAATCACATATTATATGTAGTGAGGAGAGACAGAGGAAGAAATATTACTTCAACTATTAGTGTCCATTCCTTTCCAGAACCTAGTGAGGTGGTTAGCACAAAATCATGTAGTAAGAAGACCTATGGGAATAGAAAGACTAAAGTACAAATCCTAGCAAGGTTTTTCTGGCCAGGAAAAATGAAAAGAAGTTGTGAAAATTTGTGCTGCATGCTGTAAATGCCAGAAGTCAGCCTCTCACCCATGATTAAAAATCCTTTGATCCCAGTGCCTATCACTGAGGTAGCTTTTGAAAGTGTTCCTATGGATATTGCTAGGCCATTGCTAAAATCCGTTTTACCAAAATACATTTTGGGTGAGAATGTATTATGCAGCTAAGTGCTCTAAAGTCATTTTTCGCCATAAGGATAATGCTAGATCTATAGCTAAGGAGTCTTATTTTCCAGATTAGCAGTAACACTAGAAATATTTACTGACCACGGCCCCCATTTACATCCAGAATAATACAGAAATTTAAGGCAGGCAGTTAAAAACCTCCATGTACCAACGACACACAGGTGATTTAGTGGAGCATTTAAGTGAGCATTGAAGCTAACACTGATAAAATGAATTAAGGAAAATGGTTAAAAACTGGAAAAAATGATCATCATAACTGCTGTTTGCCATTAAGGTTCAGTGCTTTTGATTTGTTATACTGCAGACATCTTTGTTCAGCATTAAATATTGTCATTGAAATTTGGGAAGGAGACTATACTAGCTGATTAGATAAACTGAAAGTAGTAATGCCAATTACACAGGAACATGTTAAGAGAGTCCAGGTTATACAGCAAAGGTTGTATGACAGAGCCGCAAGGACCATAGGAGACCAAGTTTTACTTTTGGACCATCCAGAGAAAAATGTTTTAGCTAAATGGCAAATTCCAGTGAATACCAGAACAAATATACTAAATATACTGTACTACTGCCTTTAAACCATGAAGAACACGGGTCTATATTGCTAGACCGAAAGATCAGAAGAGTGAATGCATGTACATCAACACATTTAGGTCGATGTACATACAGAGCAAAACACCTAAAGGGTGAAAACCGGAACGCCGAACGTGTTTCATCATCAGAATGCGCCACACAGGTAGGTAAAATTTGAACTAAAATATTAAATTAATTAGCTTTTGCAGGGGGGCAAGCCCCCCTGCACCCCCCACCCCCCAACTCCGAGGCTGCACTACAGTGGGGAAAAGGATATATTTCCTTATCCCCACCACTGTGCTGCTGGCTACAAAACACGTTCGGCGTTCTGGTTTTCGCCCTTTAGGTGTTTCGCTCTATATGTACATCGATCTAAATGTGTTGATGTACATACATTCTCTCTTCTGATCTTTCTGACCTGAAGAACACAGATCACTGCAGTCAATTCAGCAGCAATGATTAATGGAACTCATGAAGAAAGAAGACTGATGTTTCTGTCTGCAGCTCAGTTTGATGGCACACAATCTAAGCTGCAGATATAGAAAACAAAGGAGTTTCCATTGAGAAATAAAGGTATTAAAAACTACCTGGCAGAACAGATCTGATTCAAAAGTCACTACTAGGTTTTAAAATAATAAAAAAAAAAAAATAAAAAGATTTGAACACATTTTTAATTTAAAGCTGAGTACTTTTGATGACTAAGTCTGGTCAAATTTTTTTATTCTTGTTTTATTATTTTAAAACTTAGTTGTGACTTCTGAAGTTTTGGACTGCTTTTAACTGTTTCTGAATGCTAGGTTTTAGTTAATTGGACTGTTTTTGTAACACACAAAGATGTAAAGACAACCTTCTATTCTAACTCTGGGGGCAGCTAATTCTCCTTCCGTCTCTGATTGTGTTTATGCACTTGTTCATCCTCCAACATAAATTGTGGATGTGCGCAGGGGTCCTGCATGTGGGGGTAGATTTATGAGGATCGTTGGTGATCATTTTCTTTTGATTCCATACAATACTGAGACTCTTAATGTGGAAAATGTTAACTGAAAACGTCACAGAATACCATAGTAATAGGGAAAGCCTACGCATGAAGACGTATAAGAAATGCTGATGATGGGGGGTGATAGATTAATCAGAAAGCAAATGAAATAGCCATGCATGATGACTCCCAACGTCTGACAGGTCAAGTAGATTCTAAAGATTGTAATGATTTTTAGCACACTGAACAGCATTTTAAAATTTGACAACTTCCCGATGACTAGGATTCATGAATACAAAGATTAGGGAAGGCAGGATTCTTGACCATATTAGTTTGAACAAGCAGATACCGGCAGATTCCTCTCATGGCTGAAGCCAAAACAAGATAGCTTTTTCAACACCAGAGGTCCTTTTGTAGTGCAGTGTCCTTCCTTTTGGGTTACATGGTGCCCCTGTGTCCTTTCCAAGATGAATGGACAGTCTTAAAACTCCATGTCATATATGCTATTGCTTGCCAAGACAAAGTAACAATGACTCAGAATATTAGGAATCCCATCTAGCTATAATGCAGCACTGTTAAACTATTTAACGCAAACTAGGCTGACTGTCAATAACTCCAAGAACAAGATGTACATAGTAGAAGTAAAATGCTTCCGTTATATAATTAGCAAAGGTTTTCTAGGCCGCAGAAAGAAAAACACAGGGAGAAGCAATGACAAACTAATATATTCCAGGTACTAAGAAGCAAAGGAGGGCATTCTTGGGGATAAATGGGTATTGCTGAACATGTATAACTCATTTCCATTTACAGTAAGCCCTCTTACAGTCTGAAAAAAAGGAAAATGTCTCCTAAAGAAAAATGGACACTAGAAGAAAATAATGCATTTTAACAGCTGAAAACATATCTGGTTGAGAGTCTGCTTTAGTGTCTCTTGATTTTAGCAGGTCTTTTATACTTTATGCTGATTCACAGAGGTAGACCCAGTGGCAGACTTATAGCAGGACTTTAATGGAGAAGAAAATCTCACATTTTCTTATAATCTGAATAGAACAAAAGCAAACATTTCACTATTGAAAAGAAATGCTTAACAATGACGTAGGTGGAAGCTCTTTTCACCAAAGTAGCATTGTTACCTCACAGCAAGAGGTTCTCCCGTTCGATTCTCGGCGTGGCTTGGGAGTACCTTCTGTGTGGAGTCTGCATGTCCTCCCCACGGTTGGGTAGCATTTGAAAGACACACGTGCGTAAATGGGTGTGCCTTCGTTGAAGGTTGGGCATCGAGCTGGCACCTCGGTGTTTCGTAAAAATCTACTGTCAATCATTAGCGGACCGGAGTTCTGCTGCGGCGATCCCTTACCGGGAAAAAGCCGAAAGACAAACAACTACCTGTTTGGCCAAGAATTTGCATCAGCCTCAGGCAATGCTCCCCTGATATGTCTGAATAAATAAAAGGAGGAGAAACCAAGCTGTATAGTTGGAAATTCTTCTTACAATCATTTAAATTAATGGCAAAACTATGATGTGGACAGCTTGTCTATGTTCATAGCTTTTTAGTAGGCCTGAATCCAAGGGCTTCCACCTGGGTCAGAGGGCAATGTAACATAGTGTGCCAGTTCTTGCCATGATGGTACATCAAAGAAATGTAAAAGTATCAGAATATAACATAAATAGTGTTGTAAACAGAAAACACTGTCGCCACCCATCCCACCCTCTACCTATGCCTCTCTTAATTCTTTTGCCACTCATTTATATCTCAAAATTAAATCAACCTTTTGTTTTCCACTCTTTTTAAATAACTTGACATTTATATCACTGCATAGTTATTTATTTAACTATATCTTATGTAGTATAGTTAGTATAAGAAGCCTTTCTACTGTATGTACAGTTAGTATCTTATCTATTTTGATATTGTAAAATTTATTTTAATTGCATTCTGCCTGACATTGTTTATATTATATTCCTTAAAAGACTTTGATTGTACTGCATGTACTTGAACCTTTCACCCCAGGCCTCTGCTAAAAAGGGGCCTTTGTTCTCAGCCAGGCTTTCCAGGTCAACATATTTAAAATAACATAATAACTAAATGTTACTGTAAATATTGAAAATAGGGTAATTTTTTTAAAAAAGATGATGTAGATAGAACTGTTACTTTAAATCAATTGGATACATAGTGTATTAGACAGAGAGGGCTCCTGCAGGATTTTGTTACTGAACTCAATTACACAATAAATAAAAACAATCCACCAAGGCTTGCATTATCAGGGAATAATTCACAGTCAAAATTAGCATTAAAGAACTTTTAATCCACGTTTTCATCTTAAACAACAAGACTTCTTCAGAACAATTATCTCAACTAACCCATGCCCTTTTTTAAATGTATAAGTAACCAATAAAAACAATTGTTGAAATCATACAATCATATGATCTGATATAATAAAACAATTTGACAATTTCCCATTTAAAGCCACAAAAAAAAAAACAAATAAGCTAAAAAGAAAAAAACTATTTGTACACTTTTAACCTCCTTGATTTAAAAAAAAACATTTAACATGAACTGAATCATTTATTCCTGCCATTTTATCTGCCCCAAACTCAAGTTGCCAAAGTGTCTCTCTTCTTTCTACAACGTTTTTATAATTTCCCCCTCTGAAATCTTTGGGAACTTGTTCCAAAATAGAAAATAAAAATGTATTACCATTTTTACATATTACGCTGTGTCTATATAAGGCATTATTTTTGTCATTAGATTTAATACTATAAACATGTTCCTTTATTCCTTTTTCAAGACTTCTGGTTGTCATACCAACATAAAAACATTGGCAACCTGAACAAACACCTATATAAACAACTCCAACAGTTTTACACGTAAAAACTCCAGGTATAATTAATGTTTTGTCAAGATGTTTTAAATCAATAAAAGATCCTTCTAAAATGTACCTACACACTGAGCACATCCCACACATGTACATCCCTTTATTCTTACTTGGACTAGCAGTAGAAGGCGCCAACTTAAAATTATCATTCTGTAAATCCCTCTTTAAATTAAAATTATTCTTATATACAAAATGTGGGGAATGTACTATAACATGAATCAAGTCTAGCTTATCTTGCAGAATAGTCGAATTTCTTCTAATAACAGAAGTTATTTTGGCACTATCAGTAGTCATGTCTAAACCACATGCCAAACTAGGATATACAAAAATAGAATTTTTATTACTAACTGCATTTAACCTTGCCACTAAAATGGTTTGAAAATCAGTAACCCTTCTTGTACTAATTTCTTCAGCTGCCTTAGATAATAGTTCCTTCTTATATCCTCTTTCTAAGAACATATTATTAACTTCTTTACTAAAAATTTAATCATTGGTAGTCATCCTTGAGGCTCTAATAAATTGGCCTCTAGGAATAGTTTTCTTTATAAAATAAGGGTGATTGCTATTAAAATGTAAGTAATTGTTCGTAAAGATGTTCTCCTTTAAATCTCTCTGTCAAAACATTGTTTACCATCATTCCAAGAAACCAATACATCCAAAAAATTGACAGTAAGACATGAGTTTCCTATAGTAAACTGTCATTTAATGTATTCAAAAGTAATGTAACATCACCACTTTTCCCTTCAATAATAAAAAACAAATCATCAACAACCCTGACATAAAAACTACTTTGAATGTAGCAATAATAGAGATCGGACCAAAATGTTCCCACCATGCCAATACCACATTAGCAAAAGGTGCGGCTACCGCTGACCCCATAGCAACCCCCTTAACTTGTCTACAAATATTTCCATTAAATAAGAAGTTATTTTTAATATAATATCAAAAAGACTACAACATAAGTAAATTTCACTGTTAGGCGTATGTTCTACTATGTTCAAATATTCCCTCACACACTCTACTCCCTCTTCATGAGCTACATCTAAAGTAATTTACTCCAATGTGTACTATGACAGAATCATAACAGTAATTCTTGCTGAGTGACTTGAGTGCATCTGTAATTTGATGGATTCTGGCACCTGAGAGGCAGCTGATGGTGACCTTTTTCTTATCCAACCTGGTGAGGGGCACATCTGTCTGTTTCACTATCGTGTTGTCTATGACTAGGACATTAGGTTTTGAGATATTTTCACTTAGGGAGTTAACTGTTGAGACACTGATATGTGTGCTGTTATGTGTAGTGGAGGAGTCTGTTCATGTACCAGTCTGTGTAGGTAATTTACACTTGGGAGGCCTCTGGTCTTTTGGGAGGCTCTTAGTGAGTACCCCCGCATACATGGGTTTATGTTTCTTGACCATATCTTGTGTGAGTGGAGAGGTGGCCTAATGGTTAAGGTGTTTGCCTTACAAACAGAAGGTGTAGGGTTTGAGTCTCACAAGGGATAATTGGCTAGGTTTAAAATGGCTCGCAAGGGCAGTTAGCTTAGAACTATTCTATGAACCTAAACCTAGTACTAATCTATGAACCTAGGTGTGTGTGCTGACAACCTGTTTGATGTCTTATTTATTGTTATGTGAAAGGACTGATTCTAGTTTCATTGAATAGTTACATCTCTCATATACTGTAGTTGTTTGTTTTAGGAGCAAGTGGTTGTCATTATATAAGAGGCAATTGCTACATTGCCTTAGGATACCCATATCAATCAGGCTGGTTGGAGAAAAGTTGGGAAACTGTCCACAGTAGCAGGTAATTCTTAAGTACTAATTTCTGAGAGTGCAAATTAGATCAGCTATTGCTCTGGGATTAACAAGGGGACATTCTATAGGAGATCAGAGATGGAAAGTGGGGGGATGCTACTCCGTGCTCAGCTGAGTTGTCTGCAGAGCAGAAGTGTGCAGCTGCGTTGCCAGTAGAGCACCAAGGAAACTGGGAGGTTTCCACTGACTGGTATCTAGAGAAAAAATAGTTTCTAGGTGTCTGCATCTATACAAGGCAATGCTAATCATATTGCATAGTGCACAGCTATGCACAAACACGAAGCTTAAATACAGGCAAAATTAAACAGTTTTAAACAGTCTGCCAGTAGGATACTTTCTCCAGCAATACCCAGCTCAAACAGGGTTAGATCCACCCTCTTCTGCCACAAGGTTGCAGGGGAGACTTCTTAATGTAAGATGGCTAGATTTGAGTTGTATGTAAAACAGTCTGAGTTGTATAAAAAACAGACTAGATTCAGCAAGTCTGGTTCTAGTCAATGCTAACTAAGCAATATTTCAGTGCAAAAAAAGTGCAGGTAATAAGCAGGCACAAACAGTAAAAACAGTCAAAAAGGCACAAATTAATGCAGTAATACAGTAAAATACAGATGAAAAATTGCAGATCAAACTCAGAATAAGCTTAATTTCTTCTTCTTAGCTTTGGATGGCTTGGATTCAAGGAGAAACTCTGTAGACCTCTAGCTCTTGGTTAATTGAGCCAAAAACTAAGCAAATGTGAGGCTTATATATATATATATATATATATATATATATATATATATATGTGTGTGTGTGTGTGTGTGTGTGAATTTAAACAGCTGTAAACTAGTCTGCCAATAGGAAATCTCCCAACAATCTTTCCTATGTTTACCTGAATTCTGTTGAGACTGTTTATTCTGTTTTTTTTTTTCCAAAATTAGAAGAAGAGAAAGCAACTCCCTTCGACAAGTTGGAAAAGGAGGCCTAAAAAAATCTTAGAGATTCCCTGTTATCAGCTAACCCCTTTAATGACACGTTTTGATCACCTTGGCAGCAGAGGGCCCAAACGCTAAATCTCTAGGGGAGAATTTAAAATCTCATTTTTTACATCATCTGGGAGGTTTAGAGAATGCAGCCAAGCAAACCTCCTTAAAACAGTGCCAGTAACCACAGCCCTGTAAGAAGTATCAACATAGTCATACACACACTGCAAACAATGAGTAGTGACCTGTGCAGTAAAAGAGACAAAGTTATTTAATGCAATTTATTTCTTCACAAGAAGACCCTGTAGATAGAACACATCTCATATTTTTACAATATGTCAGAACAAACTTTAACATATAAGCCTGACAATTTAATATTCTGAAAATCAAAGTTGCAGAGGTATACACTTTTTTGCATACATATCAATAATTTTCCCATCATTATCAGAAAGAGTAGGACTGGAATTAACTAAGTGCTTAGCTGTGGTGAAGTCATCTAAGGCTATAGCTGTTGGATCAGGTTTAGGAATAGTGCATAATATTTAAAAGATAGACAAACTTTAGACATCCTATCTTCCTTTTTAGGGATGACTGGCTGACTATCAGGGAAAACTGCAGGTGGCAAGACACACATCTTCTAAAGCAGATGGGACAGGAGGAATGGGGGGTATGTTCTGGAAATTCCATCTGTAACAACTCATAGTATTTTCTGAGGGACTGAGAAACCTCACTGTTCTACCACTGAAAACTTTGTTATATTCTAGCAACAGTCTCAGGAAAATAGAAACCTTCAAACGAAGAATCAGAAACTGAGCTCTCCTGAGTCTGAATCAGAAATCTGAAGGCAAAACCCTGAATCCATCCCTGCATCTTCCTGTTCAGATTCAAAATCTTGAATCTCTTCAGGAAATGAGGCGTCCCTCTTTCTTTTACCAGAAAGTATTCAGATTCAAAATCTTGAATCTCTTCAGGAAATGAGGTGTCCATCTTTCTTTTACCAGAAAGTATTCTACAAGAAGGATCAGTAGCCTAAGCCAGTCCCAGTAAACTACTCCTATCCAAAGAAATAGAGTAGATACATATTTGTTTTTTTTTTGTTTCTTTTTGACAAGAAAAATAAAGCTAACCATGTTACTAAAAGCAGCCGCTGATTCCCCAGAGATGAGCACAACATTCTGACACATCAGGGAAATCTTCCCTGTTCCCTCTCCCAGGCCTGACAAAAGTGGCTCTCTTTTGCCCACTGATGGGACTCCAACAGCTGTAGAGGACATGGCTAACACCCCAGTCCATAGTGGTTGTAGGTGCTACACCAGAGGGAACTAGGGCAAAAGATGAGAGGTCTGAGGTACAACAAATGGCCACAACAGTCATCCACCTGCAGCTGAGGCAAATTGCTAGCATGCTGTGGTAGTAAAGGCTGTTTGCTTAACTTTTTCTTTTTGCTGATGAAAGAAGGACCAACCTTGTGACCAAAAATCTGTTCCACAGTCAAACCAAAAATGGTGCCTCTTATTCAAGGAAGACAAGTACCAGATGCTAGTAAAATTAATAGTTCACAAAAGTTACTTTTTTGACAGAAGAAAAAAACAGCAACAAGCACTTTTATATACTATGGTGGCGCCACAATTGAAAATCAAATAAAATTTCTCCACAAAAAATGTTATCATTTAGTTTACACAACTTTTAAACTGGCAGAAAAAAAATGAGTGCTCCATTTGAAAGTACACTACAGTACAGTCTCGAGGCAATCCATTAAAAAATGAGGCAAAAATCTGGACATTCTGGACAGACAGCACTCCTAGCTTTAAAATAACATCAGCAAAATTAAGAAAATTGAACTTTTTTCCCCAAAGGGAACTTATTGGCCAGGCAAAAAAAAGCACAAGCCCTCCATTAATCCTTGATAGCCTCAAAGGAGCATACTGTTCAGTGACAGTAAAGCTCTGAAGGGCATCGAGCCCAAACTTGTCTTTTATTCAGCTCGACTGAGTCCATGAAAGGTGCCCTGAAGCTTTGGAAGCTAGGCCACTGTTATATCCCCTAGCAGAATATAACCCATATAGCTAAGGCTACTGCAGCAGTGATTAATATGAGGAACATGAAGCAATACCAAAGTCTGAAAATCATGGAAAAATGCCATGGACCACACACACAGTATCAAACAGTTCAAAAACATACTGGCCATGAAAAAATACAAGACAGCAGTCTCAGCCACGTGAAACAACAGTCTGAAATGACAAACCTTCAGTCCTAAATAATGGAAATACACTGCAGCTGTGAGACCTGAACAGGGAATTAGAAGCTTGAAAACCTGAAGGTTACATTGAAAAGAATCAAATGTAATGAGGCAATCTCAACTTTGAAATACAAATGTTAGACTGACAAATGCCCCAAGACAATAGCTTTGTTGCCATCACAGACTAGAAATATTAAAATAAGTATCCCAGACATTAGAATTTAACATGCTTGAGGAAAATGACCAGAGCTAAATAATAAAATTGTGCAGGGCCAACCTATACAGCCATCTATCATCATCTTCTTGTTTTTATAATTAACAGCTTTGGGATAACTGAGGGGTAGGAATGTTTTCCTCACTCCAAAGGTTGCATGACTCCAGAGTTAGCATATTTAAAGATGTGAGGCTGCGGATGCGGATGAAAATTCACCCCGGGGATCACTCCAGTGGCTCTACTCGACAGAGGCACTGGGAACTAAGGTCAGGTGACATGATGTCAGGGTAATCCTATGGGCTAGGTTTGTAAAGGCTCCAGGGGCATTAGCCTAGTACACACCTATAAACCTATGAGCAAGAGGGCTTACCCATGCAAAAATACTTGTGACTGTTTGTCTTATTTACTTGTTATTAAAGAAATAAACATTGGAGGATTGACTGTGATTTGCTGAGAATCCAGTATGCATGAGAATTGCCACGACCATATTTTATTCATCTTGCTTTACTCACTGTCTGCTTGTAGATAGAAGTGCGTACAACCCATCACCATTTCACACGCTCGCACACTCACTCAGAAATTCATATTCTAAAGGTCGAATTCCAAAAGACATGGCATTACTGCACAGAGCCTCTGCCTTCCTGCAGTGATATTCTCAAATTGAAAAAGAACTGCTGTAGCAATTTAGGCTATGTTACATCCACGTGCATCTAATTCACAAGCTTTCACAACCACTCTTAGTCATGTGACAAACTAAGTAAAAATCCACATACATTGAAACATTTCTTACAGTATTTCATGTCTTCTTTGAAGAAAAGGTTGCTATTTTTCCCTTCAAAATGTTATTGCATTTTAGAGAGGTACAATATATAAAGATTACTGGGAGATTTGTGATGGTGCATTAAACAGGAGCATTAGCTGATTTGTGATGCTCTGGTAAAGAAGACAGTGCTTTTGAAATGACTCAGAGATATATCATTATAATCTGTTTTTTGATGCTGGTGAGAAGCATCCAGCCCTGATCGAGTTTTGATCTTGTGACAGCATTGTGGACTATCCTAATGCAGTGACTCTAGCAGACCTCAGTTGGAATTTCTATACAATCCTGTTTCATCATTGACAAAGGTAATAAATGTTCATACTACATTTGTGAGACCCTCAAGAGATTAAAACGTGTGGGCATACACGCAGATGTTCAGTTGTCTAAAGATGAAATATTTGTTTGCTGTGGGCTATTGCAGTTAGCAGTGGCCATATATGTAGCAACACAGTTCTTCTCATCCACCTTCAGTCTGATGCCAGAGGTTCGACACTGTGTTATTACCTTTCCTTCCAGTGCATCATTTCAGCGTACCATACAACGGGGTTGCACAGGTTCCAGGATACTTACATATATCATTATGTACTTATATATTTTTAAACAGCTTCAACAGTCAAGACATGTTGAGCACAGATATCGGGATATTGTTCAGTTTAAAAACACGCTATGGAATGAGACTGTGGAACAATATTCTAAGATCATTCGAATTAAGAAAGTACCTGCCCTTTCTAGAAAATGAGCCAGCTATCAATTACGCTGTTGCTTAGCCTGCATCACTACAGCTCATGGATGGAAAGCAGATAATTTCAAACAGACACAGACCTTCAAAGGGAAATAAATCCAAATATCATTATGTGACAGAGCAGGCAGATGTATCGCCAGTAGCTATGTCCAGTAATGAATATTTGATTTGATATAGGGCAAACTGAATCTCATATCTGAGAGTAAATGTAGTCTCAGTAGCCACTGCTAAACAGAAGCAAGATAAATTGTCAGACAGCAGGTCCAAAGACTGATGGGTTATTCAAAAACAAAAGAACACTGAGATAGTACAATGCTACAAACTGAAAGGTCAAATGCAGAAATTAATTTCTTTGTGAAAAGAAAACAAAAATCTCAGCACCGCAAAAAAAAAAACAAAAAAAAAAAACTAGTTCAATGAGGTAATGTGACTACACTAGATGTAAAATCAGCAAAACTCTGAATAATTATTCACTTTTTAAGATTACAGCAATGTCTGAGAAAGAATAATTAATTATGTTTTGAATGAGGGTGGAGGGAAGGCTGGAGCTCATTGATTTCCCCCATCACCACCCCCCTCCACTCCTGATGGCCTGTTTTCAGACCCAGTACTGTTTTACAGGTACTAGGTCCGCAGAAGGGGCTTTGCAGTTTTTTTGGTAACACTACTACAGGTTTTCTATTTTAGACAAATATATTTCAGACTGATTAAAATAAGATAAATGAATACACCTTAACAGCAGTGGTGATCTCACCCATGGCACTTTCATTTACTGACTGACTACAGTAGTCAGAAAAGGAATGTAAACTACTTGTCAACCTGCTATTATTATTTCATTAATTAATGTATTTATTTTACTGGATGGGGTGGTGAGACATTGAGTGCAAAATCCCCATGAATGAAGACTGCTTGCTTAATTAACGGTTTAGAATAAGTTCATTAGCACCTCAAGCATCAACTATGGCTTTGAATATTGAAAATTATAACTGAAAACATTAAAAAATATTTGTAGTTGAATTTATGTCTCAATAATTTATGCATTCATTTTATTTTTATTTTTGTGGCCTCTGCCTCCTTAAAGTGGCCAATGTCAGAAAGACAATGGCTCTACCAATCACTGACTTTCTTTAACATGCTGTTGTTCACATTGAGAAGACTTTCTAGATGTTTTTTTTTTTTTTCTGGATGTACTATGGCATGCTATCCCAGTTACATGAAGAAAGCATTCACACAAAGATTTTCTTCTAGGTTTGGGGTGAATGAGTTCATTAATCCATTAGGTCTATATCGTTGTTAATTATATTCAAAAGACCAGAAAAGAGTCGTCCCTGGGTTCGCTTCCTGTTACTTTTACTTTGTTGTTTTTCTTCTTTTGGGGTAAAGTTGGAATAAACTGAAATGAAAAAAAAAATGTTTCTGTTCGGATCTTAATCTCCTATGCAGAATGATGGCTTTATCTCACACTAAGCATTTAAGATTTTAATATTTGCTCTATCACAGTATGTCATTTTAAAAGCAATGATTCTACTGTGAATTTTTTCCTACCTAAGGCTTCTTCTTCCTGTAAATGCTTCGCATATGCTACAATGTTGCTTTTTCTTTTCCATGATGCTACAATGTTGCTTTTTCTTTTCCATGACCACCTTTTGTCTCTCAATATCAAATACCTAGCATATGGTAGAGCATTAAGCAGTAGCATTAAAATCTGTCATGTCATATAGTACAGTACTGCAATATTTGTGATAGGACTCAACACAGTGCCATAACAGTCACATGAATTACCAGATTCCAGTAATATCTGGCACATGGAGTATTGCGTTACAGTAAAATGGCATGTGAGGAAGCACACTTTGTTAGTACAGGGTGTGTAATGCCACACATGTCTGTAAAACTAGAAAATAACCTTTCTTACCACATAAATCATGACAAGTAACACACCTTATTAAAATGTGACAAGTGATATACATTCTGTATTAAAACAGACCCACAATGCAACATACCATGTTAAAACCTGAAAACCGATCTGTCATACTGTGTTTAAACCTGACACAGGATACAGCACACCATGTGAAAATTTGAGAGGTGATCCAGTACACCATATTAGGCATGGAATTTAGTATAGTGTGTTAAAATAAGACACCTGATGCAGTTTTCCATGTTAACACCTGACAGTTGATACACCACAACATGTCAGTACCTGACAAGTTATGCAACACACCATGTTAAATTTGTTTCCATTCTGATGTTCAAGTCCTAACTTGCCAATCCTGTTTTGTCAAGTCCTGAGATATCAAAAACACATAGCGGGGAGAGTAAAACGTACTCCACAGCAGGACCCATGTTAACTGACATTTATGAATTTCATGGTTTACCTTTATGTGATCGTGTGCTGTTTTTACGATGTCTATAAGGTCAAACGTACAGCAGCAAAAAAACTGTAAACTCGAACGAAATGTGTTTGAATGGCTAATAATCTGATGTATTTTGCCATTCAAACACATGGACAAATGTCGAAAATGGTTTTCCGTCAAATCATTTTCGACATTTGTCCTTGGAAGTGTTCCGTAATTCGCTCTTACAAGACACACAAAACCACGATTGCACATACCATTTGCGACAAAATGAAGGTAAACCAAATTTAATTCATTGGTATGAATTCTGATGATTCCTTTTGAACATATTGAGTGTCAGTTTTGTCATATGCCAAATGTTAGTATGGAGGTGTATGTTATATGTCACATTTTTTACTACAGTCTGTAGTATCATATTCCAAGTAATGTCACATACTACCATATACTGTACTAGCTCTTTTTATAGCTGGCAAGATCTGTGGTACTTTATTGGTATTTTAGACATCTGCCTGGTATTACGGTATTATGGTTATGTGTTGATCACATCTGGTGATAACACAATGTGCAACAATACATCATGAGTTTAACTATAGTAGGAGAAATTATGTGCCAGGTATGGCAGCTGCATGCTAGGCCATATGTAAAGCATTACTACATTTGTCTTAAGTCATAATTTAGGTTTTAAGTTGATGTACTGCATCACTGTCAGGTGTTAACATGGTGTACTGCTTTACTTGCCATGTTTTAATATAATTTGCTGTCACATGTCAGGTTTTACCATGATTTGCTGCATCACAGGTCAGGTTTTAACATAGTTTGTGTTGCATCAGGTTTTAGCATGATGTGTTGCACTGCATGTCTAGTTTTGACATGGGATGCTGTGTGACATGTCAGTTTTAACAAGGTGTGTTGCAGCACATTTCAGGTTTTCAAACAATGCAACATCATTTGTTGTGTGCTGTATCATCCCATGAGACTAAGTTACAGCGTATTAAGACTGGAAAATTAATGTGTGACTTTAATGATTTTTCCAACAATCGCATTTTTTGTGGCCTAGACAGTCCTTTAGCCATTCACGTAGAATGAATTCTAACATGAATGTCAGAGAACCTGCTTCGAATTCTAACATGAATGTCAGAGAACCTGCTTCGAATTCTAACATGAATGTCAGAGAACCTGCTTCGAATCAACAACATGAGCTACGGCTAGTAGTACAGCAGCCATTGGGTGCCATGGAGCCCTCTGTCATGGCAACAGAAGCTTTGACGGCAACTGAGCAACCAAGGACATCATGTAATACACAAGCAGAGGTTGTGTCCAATGAGACCGTGCGTTCAAGTTCAAGGGGTTTGATGCAGGACAAAAAAGCTCACACTATGGCGGAGGCACTTCAGCGGCCTTTGGGAGCTAAATCAAAGATAACATCTGCCTTTCAGAGTAAGACTTTTCCTATGTTGCCGGTATCGGTAAAGAAAAAGAATCTGAGGAAGAGGAGCTTCTCGTCGCAACATGAATTGAAGAGACAGAGGGTCTCACAGTGACTGAGGGTATTACTGACTATCTTGACAATATTGTATATAACCTTTCAGGTGTTGAATTATCTGATGTACAACTAGAAGTGTTGAACAAAGGTTTAACCTTTGTTCCTGACACTGGATGTGATTATAGTCAACTAATGGTTGACATTATGTGTTTTGCTAGGAACATAACATTACAAGATTTGTTTAGGGATAAAGAACAGTCTGGTTTGAGAGAACTGAAGAAGCCCAGTGATTTTTTACCAAACATGCATCCTAATGTTTCTGTTTTCGTGAATTTATGTCAAAATGACATTGAGTGTTATATTCTTGATAAGAGCAGGCGAAGATTTCACAATTTATCTACAGCACAGCATGAGGCTTTGCAGCAATTATGTCGAGATGAAAGGGTAGTGGTGAAGCCCGCAAATAAACGGGGTGCGATTGTGATACTTAGTAGACAGGATTATTGCAACAAACTTTCGTCTTTGTTACAGGATAATACTACTTTTATACCAATTTCACCTGTTATGTTAAAAATGATAGGTGACAAGGTCCAGACAGTTCTTTTAAATATGAGAAAAAGTGGGTTAATAATAGATTCTTTGCATGAATTTTTGAACATAGAGCATCCTAAGACCCCAGAGTTTAAGGGGCTACCTAAGTTACACAAAGATGGGTCCAACCCTCCCCTGAGACCTATCGTCTCGGGGAGAGGTTGGGCCACTGAACACATCTCGATATGAGTGGAGTGTGCTTTGAGACCTGTTGTTCAACTTTATTCTAGAATTTTGAAGGATACGCCTCATTTTTTGACCTCGCTATCTACGTATATGGACACAATTGTTTGGCAAGATTTTTTGTTTGTGACCTTGGATGTGAAGAACTTGTTTACTGTTATTCATAATGAATATGGATTACAGGCTATTGAATATATATTGAAAGAAAAGGTTCAAATCAATGATGTTGATAATGAAAGAGTATGTAAATTACTGAGCTTGGTATTACAGAACAATATCTTCTTATGCCATAGTTTGTGCTGCATCAGGTTTTAACATGATGTGTTGCATTGCATGTCTGGTTTTGACATGGTATGCTGTGTGACATGTCAGTTTTAACAAGGTGTGTTGCACCACATTTCAGGTTTTCAAACAACATGCAACATCACAAGTCTGGTTTTAATATGGTTTGTTGCTTGACATGTCATGTTCTACTATGGTGTGCTGCAGCACCTCTGAAGTGTTAACAAGATGTCAGGTTTTAAATTGGAGTGTTGCATTACTGTCAGAGTTGAACATGTTCACTGCATCATGTTAGGTTTTATCATGCAAAAAGCTGCTCTTTTGTTCAGCGTAAAAAGATTTTTTCACATTTAATTTTCCTTCTGGCTCACAACTCTAGGTAATTGCAATCCAGCTTGCCTGCAGTCAGGAATATTACACTTAATTAACTGACTATTGATGATGGTGTTAATGAGTTAATGATGCATTTTACATGATACATCATTAGTTAGCCTTTAATATGGTTGTCTGCATCACGTCATATTTTAACATGGTGTGCCGTGTCAGGTTTTAACATTGTGTGTGGCATCAGTTTCAGATTTTAACACAGTGTGCTGAATCACGTCATAGTTATGAATCTATATTATATCATCAAAAACGCATAACTTCGAACGGCCAAAACATCGAATGTGCCATTCATCAAAACTGTTCATGTGGGGGGCTGTGCCCCCCACCCCCCACTAATTATATATACCAACTCCGAGATGACACTACAGTGAGGAACGGGCAACTTTACTGATCCTCACTGTACCGCTGTACCGCGATCCCACAAGTACAGTTTTGATGTTCGGCACGTTCGATGTTTTGGCCGTTCGAAGTTATGCGTTTTCGATGATGTGACAGGAGCCCAGATTTACATATTGTGTGCTGCATCATATGCCTTGTTTTAACATGTCTTGTTTCAACAAACCCCAACTCCCAGACAGTCAAATGCTCTATTCTTATACTATTTCCAAACTCTGGAACTCCCTCCAATCCATAATAACCTCCATTAGTAGCCCTACCCTATTTAAAAGGTCTCTTAGAGAATACCTCTCCTCTTGCTGGCTATGCCCATGCCAAAAATAACTCTCTCTAAACCCTATCGCCCCTACTCTCCCTGTCTACTTTTTTTCCCCCAATTCTTTTCCCATCCTCTTCCTTCTTGCCAACCTGCACTCTAACCATCCCAAAAATTTGATACATACCCTCTCTCGCTATACCCACCTTACTACCTCTCCTGAACCTTTCATCCATGTCTTCTTTGTACTCCTGGAAAAAAACACAAACAGACTGTTGGATGTAAAAACAACAAACTAGTGAATAAGGCAATTAAAGTAGTAAGCAAACCAGAAGCAAACACTCATAAGGTACTGAAAAGTACACACAAACTGCAAACCAACGATAAAAATAAAGCGCTTTTCGTCCTGCTCGCTAGCAGGACTTATTCAGATAAAAAATGTCATAAAAACTTCATCATTAAATACTAAATAAAAAAGTGGGTGTTGTAAGCCACACAAGTTACACTCAATTAACTTAAAGAGACATTGCTCACTATAGTAAACAAGTTGTGATTTAAAATGCAAAATCTATTATTATATTATTTTATTGTTTTTTCTTAGTTTTTTCACTTTGTCTTTGCACTACTTGTTTTTCTAGACCCTTGACATGTCTACTTGTTAGCGTTTAGGCATTTCGTTGATGTAGTAATAATGTGGCAATTGTTTGTTTCAGACTTCAACAAACTCCAGTGTTTGTTTCAGACTTTAACTTTAGTTTTGCTAGCACTGTTGTTAACAATGAAGCCTTTTATTTCTTTAATTATTGATTACATATCTGGGTAGAAGAGGTAGAAATTTGTTGCAAATATATGTAACATGCATTTTGCATTTTAAATCACAACTTGTTTACTACAGTGAGCAATGTCTCTAAGTTGAGTGTAACTTGTGTGGCTTACAACGCCCACTTTTTTATTTAGTAATTAATGATGAAGTTTTTATGACACTTTTTATCTGAAGAAGTCCTGCTAGTGAGCAGGATGAAAAGTGCTTTATTTGTATTGCTGGTTTGCAGTTTGTGTGTACTTTTCAGTATCTTGTGAGTGTTTGCTTTATTTTTATTGTTGGTTTGCAGTTTGTGTGTACTTTTCAGTACCTTGTGAGTGTTTGCTTTATTTTTATTGTTGGTTTGCAGTTTGTGTGCACTTTTCAGTACCTTGTGAGTGTTTGCTTTATTTGTATTGTTGGTTTGCAGTTTGTGTGTACTTTTCAGTACCTTGTGAGTGTTTGCTTTATTTTTATTGTTGGTTTGCAGTTTGTGTGTACTTTTCAGTACCTTGTAAGTGTTTGCTTTATTTGTATTGTTGGTTTGCAGTTTGTGTGTACTTTTCAGTACCTTGTGAGTGTTTGCTTTATTTGTATTGTTGGTATGCAGTTTGTGTGTACTTTTCAGTACCTTGTGAGTGTTTGCTTTATTTGTATTGTTGGTTTGCAGTTTGTGTGCACTTTTCAGTACCTCGTGAGTGTTTGCTTTATTTTTACTGTTGGTTTGCAGTTTGTGTGTACTTTTCAGTACCTTGTGAGTGTTTGCTTTATTTTTATTGTTGGTTTGCAGTTTGTGTGTACTTTTCAGTACCTTGTGAGTGCTTGCTTTATTTGTATTGTTGGTTTGCAGTTTGTGTGTACTTTTCAGTACCTTGTGAGTGTTTGCTTTATTTTTATTGTTGGTTTGCAGTTTGTGTGTACTTTTCAGTACATTGTGAGTGTTTGCTTTATTTGTATTGTTGGTTTGCAGTTTGTGTGTACTTTTCAGTACCTTGTGAGTGTTTGCTTTATTTTTATTGTTGGTTTGCAGTTTGTGTGTACTTTTCAGTACCTTGTGAGTGTTTGCTTTATTTTTATTGTTGGTTTGCAGTTTGTGTGTACTTTTCAGTACCTTGTGAGTGTTTGCTTTATTTTATTGTTGGTTTGCAGTTTGTGTATACTTTACAGTACCTTGTGAGTGTTTGCTTTATTTTTATTGTTGGTTTGCAGTTTGTGTGTACTTTTCAGTACCTTGTGAGTGTTTGCTTTATTTTTATTGTTGGTTTGCAGTTTGTGTGTACTTTTCAGTACCTTGTGAGTGTTTGCTTTATTTTTATTGTTGGTTTGCAGTTGTGTGTACTTTTCAGTACCTTGTGAGTGTTTGCTTTATTTTTATTGTTGGTTTGCAGTCTGTGTGTACTTTTCAGTACTTTGTGAGTGTTTGCTTTATTTTTATTGTTGGTTTGCAGTCTGTGTGTACTTTTCAGTACCTTGTGAGTGTTTGCTTTATTTTTATTGTTGGTTTGCAGTCTGTGTGTACTTTTCAGTACCCTGTGAGTGTTTGCTTTATTTTTATTGTTGGTTTGCAGTTTGTGTGTACTTTTCAGTACCCTGTGAGTGTTTGCTTTATTTTTATTGTTGGTTTGCAGTTTGTGTGTACTTTTCAGTACCTTGTGAGTGTTTGCTTTATTTTTATTGTTGGTTTGCAGTTTGTGTGTACTTTTCAGTACCTTGTGAGTGTTTGCTTTATTTTTATTGTTGGTTTGCAGTTTGTGTATACTTTTCAGTACCTTGTGAGTGTTTGCTTTATTTGTATTGTTGGTTTGCAGTTTGTGTGTACTTTTCAGTACCTTGTGAGTGTTTGCTTTATTTTTATTGTTGGTTTGCAGTTTGTGTGTACTTTTCAGTACCTTGTGAGTGTTTGCTTTATTTTTATTGTTGGTTTGCAGTTTGTGTGTACTTTCCAGTACCTTGTGAGTGTTTGCTTTATTTTTATTGTTGGTTTGCAGTTTGTGTACTTTTCAGTACCTTGTGAGTGTTTGCTTTATTTTTATTGTTGGTTTGCAGTTTGTGTACTTTTCAGTACCTTGTGAGTGTTTGCTTTATTTTTATTGTTGGTTTGCAGTTTGTGTGTACTTTTCAGTACCTTGTGAGTGTTTGCTTTATTTTTATTGTTGGTTTGCAGTTTGTGTGTACTTTTCAGTACCTTGTGAGTGTTTGCTTTATTTTTATTGTTGGTTTGCAGTTTGTGTGTACTTTTCAGTACCTTGTGAGTGTTTGTTTTTGGATTAAACATCGTCGGTTTGCTTACTACTCTCATTGCCTTCTTCACTAGTTCGTTCTTTGTACTCCTATTCTACTCCTCAATCCGTTGCCCAGCTACCTGTTCAATTTCAGTCTAACTCTTGCATGTACATTATACTGTGTTACCTAAAAATCCATGTCTATTATTGCTACTGTCTAGCCCTCTAAGCATTCATGTAACTAAATTGTATTTTTGTATATTCTGTAAAGTATAGCCTTCTTGCCATTTATGTAACTGAAAGGTAATTTCTGTATAATTTGTATGTGGAGCTTTTCTCTCCGGGCCTCCACTGAAAATGGGCTCTCCAAGGCCCAGTGGACTTTCCCGGTAAACAAATGCAATACATGAATAAATAAATAAACATGGTATTCTATATCCCATCAGGTTTCAATATGGTGCGCTGCATTATATGTCAAGTTTTAACATGGTGTGCTATGTCACTGGCAAGGTTTTAAAATGGGATGCTCTGTCACTTGTTAGGTTTAACATGATATGCTACATTGCTTTTCAGGTTTTAAGGTGATGCGCTACATCGGATCCTATCAGTTGATCACGTTTACAGAAACTCGAAATTCATATCGGTGAGACAAAGCCTTTGAATGGAGATTGCGATACAGTGAGGATTGGGAAATTTACCATTTTCCTCAATGTAGTGCGATCTCTAAGATATATATATATATATATATATATATATATATATATATATATATATATATATATATAAAATTAGCAGGGGAGTGGGGTACAGGGGGGCTTGATCCTGCAAAACCATGAAAAAGATAGATTTTATAAAAATATTTGAGTGTTCGGAAATTCGATCATATCTTCTCCCTGATTTAAAGTTTGAGTTTCTGAAAACTCAATCAACTGACATAGGTCCGCTATATCATATTTCATGTCTTATCATGTGTGCTGCATCATGTGTCAGGTTTTAACATGGTGTGCTGTATCAAGTGCCATGTTTTAACTGGCACCAGTGGTCTAGCCAGAGTTTGTGCTGTCCGGGGCTGTCATCGAATTTGCTGCCTCTTCCCACTCACAAAATCAAGGTCAAAAGCCTCCCCCCCCCCACAGCCATTCCAGTGTCCTATTACCTGGCTATTTCTCCCCATTTACTATAAACACTTTAACAACTTAGAGTTGATCTAGTA
>NC_056743.1:71457241-71489741 GCF_019279795.1 Protopterus annectens
TTCATTGTGTATCAGGTTATAATATGATGTGCCACATTATGTGTCAGGTAATAAAATGATGTGCTGCATTATGTGTCAGGTTATAATATGATGTGCTGCATTGTGTGTCAGGTTATAATATGATATGCCACATTATGTGTCAGGTAATAATATGATGTGCTGCATTATGTGTCAGGTTATAATATGATGTGCTGCATTGTGTGTCAGATTATAATATGATGTGCCACATTATGTGTCAGGTAATAATATGATGTGCTGCATTGTGTATCAGGTTATAATATGATGCGCCACATTATGTGTCAGGTAATAAAATGATGTGCTGCATTATGTGTCAGGTTATAATATGATGTGCTGCATTATGTGTCAGGTTATAATATGATGTGCTGCATTGTATATCAGGTTATAATATAGTGTTCTGCATTGTGTGTCAGTTTATAATATGGTATGCTGTATCATGTGTCAGGTTTTAACAGGGTATGCTACATAATGTGTTAGGTTTTAACTCGTTAACACCTACCAGTGGACAGTTAATTGTAACATTCCAGATAGTTGTCTAAGTGGATTTCAATTGCCTAGCATTATGAGTTAGAAGCAATACTAAATATGAGAATATATTTTTAATGTTAACATGAAAAGTACATTTTTGCATATCAAAATCTACAATATGATACAGCACATCATATTAAAACTCCTTGTTACAACCTGACGTCATTCAGTCTTAACAGCAGACCCATAATGTAGGACACTGAGTTAAAACCTAACAGGTGGTGCAACACACAGTTGTTAAAACCTGATAAGTAATGCAGCACAGAATTGTTAAAGGCTTACTGGTAATGCAGCACACAATGGTAAAATGTGACATATCATGCAGTGCCCTGTGTTAACATGCTGTGGTAAAACCTTCACTCATGTTTAAAACCCAGTAATAACACCTGGAATGTTGCATACACTGTAGATACACAATACGCTACTGTCTTTCTAATTACTGAAACATCTTTTTGTATGTATGTATGTGCTTTGCATTGTGGTAATACTACTACTACACTAAATTCTATGTATTCTGTTTTTGCCTTTTGGCTTGTAAAATGTCTAAAAATGTCTTTGAACAAACCCATTCTACCAGTTAACTAACTTAAATAAATAAATACATAAACACACTATGGCAGTATCTGGAATGTGACTGAGCACAAGATCACATACAAGAGTGGCCAACATGCAACTCAGGTAGACTTCATCCAAGGAAGGAAGGAGCACTCGGGTAGAATAAATGATTGCAAAGTTATTCCCCAGTGAAACAGTCGGCCCACAGCATAAACCACTGGTTGCCACAATCAGCTGCAGTCTGTGGTCAGAGAAGGCTCTAAGGTCAGCATAGACCAGGCTGAAGAACTGAAAGGTGGCTGCAGGGAAAGCACAACAGTTCAAGGAATTACTCAGGGCTCTAGCCCCCAAAAAGGAAAGCAGGAAATAGGTGGCATTGAAGAAGAAAGGCAGCACCTCAAAACAGCATGTGTGAGGACTAGAGAAAAGATATGTGGATGAGCCAGGTATGGAAATAAGGTACATAAAGAAAGCTGGTGGTGGAATGCAGAGGTCTAGGAAGTCACCAAGAGAATGAAAGAGTGGAGGAAAAAGTGAAAGATAGAAAAGACCAACCAGCCTAGGAAGGAATACTGGTTGGCTAACAAAGAAGCTAAGAAAGGAGTTGCAATAGCAAAGAACAGGGCATCAGAGGCACTCTACCAACTTCTGGAAAGTGAGTCAATAGGTGGCACATAGAAACTATATCAGGTTGCAAGGCAAAGACAGAAAGATAAAGAAGTTAGTCAGATACCCTTCATAAGGGATGCCAGCAACGACCTGCTCATCAGTCCACAGGACATCAAAGGCAGATGGAAGGAGTATTTCCAGAAGCTTCTGAATGACGAAAACCCCACATACGTTGTACTGCCCCAGAAACAGCCTACAATGAGAGAAGAAGAGGAGCCCACCCTAGAAGAAGTAAGAACAGCACTAAGGAAAATGAAGTCAGGGAAAGCAGCAGGCTCAGATGAGGTCACAGCAGACATGATAAAGATGCTGGGTGAGATAGGGGAGAAATGGCTCCTGAGGATACTCATAGCAGTGTGAAGAGAAATGGGTATCCCAGATGACTGGAGAATAAGCATACTTTTGCCAGTGTACAAGAACAAAGGAGACATCTACAAGTGTGGGCAGTACAGAGGTATCAAACTCTTGTCACATTACATGAAAGTTCTGGAGAGGGAGACTGATAAACAGATACGCAGAGCAGTAGAAAGTAAGATGGGAGATGAGTAGTTTGGATTCAGATCAGGATGCAGCACAACTGATCTGATGTTTGCAGTGAGACAGATATTTGAGAAGAAGCTAGAGATGAGAAAAGAGTCCAATTGTGCATTCCTAGACTTGGAGAAAGTATATGACAAGATTGCAAGAAAGCTGATCTGGGCAGTACTGTGGTAGTTTGAAGTCCCAGAAACATTGGTAGAATTAGTGCAGGCTATGTACAAGGGCACAATGACTCAAGTAAGAACAGTTTTTGGACTCACAGAGGGTCTCCCAGTGGAGTGGGTGTGCACCAGGGTTCAGCTCTGAGCCCACTGCTGTTCATACTGGTGATAGATTACATTAGCAAACAGGTTGGTGGTGACAGATCAACAAAGTTACTGTATGCAGATGATGTAGCATCACAGGCAGACTCTGAGCAAGAACTTCAGTAAAAGGATAGAGGAATAGAATGCAAAACGTACGGCATATGGGATGAAACTAAGCACAGATAAGACAGTAGTAATAGCAGCAAACTGGGGAAATCAGAAGAAGCTGAGAATTGAGACAGAAGGGAAGATAGTAGAACAGGTAAATAGCTTCAAGTATCTGGGAGGGGTGGTTGAGGAGAAGGAAAGTCTGAATGAAGAGGTCAATGCAAACTGGCATAGAGTCTCAGGTGTAGTCTATGACAGAAGTATGCCAAAGAAGCTGAAAAGTAAGATGTACAAGGCAGTGGTGCAACCAGTACTACTGTATGGTACAGAAATCTGGGCAATAAAGGCAGAACAGATGAAAAAGCTACAGGCGATGGAAATGAAGTGCCTGAGAAGGGTGGTAGGATGCATACTGTGGGACAGATGAAGAAATAAGGACATAAGACCAGAAGCCAAACTAACTCCAATTGCAGAAAAGATCAAAGAGAACATATTACAGTGGTTCAAACACTTGTGCAAAAAAGCAGAAGACAAAGTGGTGAAGAAGATTTGGGACAGACAGAAAGAAGACGGTAAGAGGAAATGAGGACATCCAGCAAAGAGGTCGATGGATTGTATGAAAGATCTGCGACAGTCAGGCATGAATGTCGAAGAAGGCAGGAGTGTGGCATTGAATCTAGAGAGATGGCGACAGTTAACACGATTCTCCGACCTTGTGTAGAAAATGGGAAAAAGGGAGCTGATGATGATGATGTTTGAGCACAGCAAGACATCAGGAAGCAAATAAATCATCACAACATAACAAATGGTACGGAATTTATCTGATAACAATAACGTGGCACGCAATCTGGCACATTCTGGTAACATATTGTACATGACCTAATATAGCATATCACCAAGCATGCAGTCTAGCACAGAGTGAGAACATCAGTTGCAAGATCTACTGTACCAGAACTTCAGTAGCATGATCTAGAGTGATCTAGAGCATAACACTAACTACTAGAATATGATATACTAGTTCTAGCTCATTTTCTTAACAGCCAATTGAGTGAAACATTTGCTGTCTACAAAATGGAACATCACTGGATTTATTGATAGAGGAATGTGTCCCCTACTACTCATATGGGGACTTCAGTTTCTTTACCACACCCTTACCTAAGTAAATACATTTCAAGACTGGTCTTTTTATCAAGTAGGGAATAAATCTGATAAAGCTGACAAATCAGTCTTTCATCTAAATGGCTTTTGATGGAAAGGACCTCTGCAGTGTCATATGATGTTTCACCATTATGCTTCTACAGAATAAGAAAACAGAAACAGGCACATGACTTATTGCAAAATGATAAAAGTGGCACAATATTTACACGTAGCAGTAAGAGATGGCTCATGAAATGCAGCACTCCAGTATCATTTGGTACATGACCTAGAAACCAAAATGAACTGCTTCTGTATGGAAAACTCAGTGGGATGAACAACTAAAATCCAAATGTAAGACATTGAGTCCCTAATCACTAATCCAAGCATACAAGTAATAAGTATGTTTAATTATCCACAAACATTAAAATGGCAAATACATATATTAAAATAACTTTTGATTTCACTCAGGTTAACTGCTTTTTTCTAATATTCTTTCACAGACTTTTTCAAAACCTAGGTGTAACATATCCATGCACCTATTTAAATGACCTTTGAACATTCATGTGATCACAATGGCATGTACATTCTAAACATTAAAGCAACACTACAAAAATCAATTCACACTGAATGAAAATGTATACAAAAATTAGTAAAGCGTTACATTTAACAAAAGTATGCAAACATCTTATTCATAACTTCACAACCCTCAGTTTTAATATACTTGCAAGAAATATAATGTCATTAATGCCTGGTTTATCCATGGCATTATGTAATAACTTCCACTTCAATTTTCTATACTCAGATGTAATTTCCCAACATCCCTCTCTTGTAGGTTTGTTGAACTTAACACTAGCAAAAAATACAAAATAAATAAAAGTTTTATAGTCCAGTGTAGATCTATATAAACCATTAGTCATATTATGTTGTTTAATAGCATTTATATGTTCTGACATTGTTTTATATAACTGCTTTTCAGTTTTTTCAACATATCAACATATAATTCCTCATCTGAAAGGCAGTTAGCAAGATAAACCACTCTGATGTCCTACAATTACAATATCCCAGACTTAGTATCATTTTATTTTATCCTGCTACCATAGCAAACTGACTCATATATAAACCTACATTTTGTACAACGTACACATTTTACTATCTTATTGTCTTTATTATTCTTTATAATCAATTCTGTTTGGACCCATTTCTAGAAGATGTACGTGCAGTGTAAGTGACTTACACTGCTGTTTTACAGCCAAGTAAAGTCACTTACACTGAGAGGAAATCTTTTCGAATCTGGTCCCTTGGGACCATGTTCTACAACATCTCTTATATTAAATCCCGTCTTATATATAAACCTTGGTTTACTTCCAAACATTTGCATATTAATATCATAATTGATAATATTATTCCAATGTTTTGTTATGGTATCACAAAGAAATCTAGTAACTATAACGTCTTGGAATTATCATAGGTCTATTATAATCCCCATCTTTTTCTTTTGCTTAGTGTCGTAAAATCTCCTTCAAGGATAAGTGATAGAAAATAAACACTTGCACTTATAATTTCTGTAGTTATCTCATAGGTTCGTAGGAGGTTACTAGGCTATTGGCCCTAGGGCCTTTATAAGCCTAGCCATGTTATACACTTGTTCCCGTATTGATCAAGTTATATGGTCTATATTTGCAGCACTAGTCTATGATCAGATCCAACTGCCCTTATCCAAGATGGGCATAGGTGACCCCCCGGGGTAAATTTACTGTCTCCCATCCAGCTAAGTTATGCTTAAATAAGGTCATTAAAGAGCTCTGTTTTACATGAATTGGGAGTTGTTCCAGAGGTGTGGCAATCTGTGGGAGACATATCTGTCTCTCCAGCATGTCCTGTTAATGTCACAGGCTAGTTTAAGATCCCTAGAGCAAGGGAATCTTGTCCCATTTGACTTGCGGATGTGCAGCACTTCCATTAGGGCAGGGTCTGAGACTGCTCTGTAGGCCAGGCACAAGTCACCTCTCAGCAACCTATAAGATACAGAGTACAGTGACAGGTCCTTTAGTCTGTCCATGTAGGTCATGTGTTGAAGGCCCTGAATTACCTCAGTGAGAAACCACTAAGGTCTCTCCAACTGCTGCAGGTGTCTGATAAGGTGCATACAGAAGGGAGTGTTGTACTCTATTAGTGGTCTGATGAGGGATCAGTACAGGGGAGTTATAACATCCTTAGCTCTAGATGTGATGCCCTTTCTTATGAGATTTGCAACATAGAAAGCCTTCCTTAACACTGTGGACACATAATGATTGAAGTAAAGGTTGTTATCAACCTGTGTTCCCAAATCTCTCAACACATGGATTGAGCTAAGGGCTATACTGTTAATATTGTAATTTCAGGGACTTGCCCCTTTGCCGAAAGGGATGATAACACAATTTTCTGCATTTAGTTTAAGTCCATGGCTTTGGCACCAATCATTTGTCTGTTTAAGCCCTTTTTGTAGTATGTCAACATCATTGGGGGACTCAATGATTGCACCCAATTTGCAGTAATAGGCAAACATGGTAAGCCACAGTCCATCTATTTTCATCTGGACTGCTGCGAAATAGATTCCAAACTGTACAGGGCCCAGCACAGATCCTTGTGGTATATCACTGGTAACTGGACTGCTGATAGAGGTGGAATCCCTAACTTTGGCTGTATGCATTCTGTCGGTGAGCGAGTTGGCTAGCCATCTAGTGGCATATGGGTCATCTATTATAACTTTTACATAATAGCTTTCCTGAAACATACATCCATAAAAAAATCAAGTCCTTTCATAAATTCTTATTCTTCAGTTATCATCCTGGACAACCTGATCATTTGTCCCTTTATTATATGTTACTTGTATACTATAATGGTATGTATTGGTGAATGTGGGTTTCCAATACATAGTGGAGGAGAATTTATTTGTCACTAAGTTCTTATATATGGTTATATCCAAAAAATCAATTTCATGATACAAACTACTATATATAAACTTTAAAAACGAAGTACCATTTCAAGATATTAAAAAATTCCTTTAACTTGCCATTGTCTTCTAAGATAAAATAAAAATATTATCTAAAAATCTAAAATACAATTTAATATAATATCAATAAATAGAATTAAACAAACAATTTTCTCCCAAGACTGGGATACTGTAATTGAAGGACATCAGGGGTGGTTTATCTAGCTAACTACCCTTCCTGCATGGTATGTTATGTTGGGAAAACCAAAAGGCAGTTAAAATAAGTTCAGAACATATCAGTGATATTAAATTGTGGAATATGACTAATGCCTTAAATAGACATACACTGGACTGTAAAACTTTAAAAAAGTTTTTATTTTTTTATTATTGTAAAGTCAACAAACCTACAACAGAAGGATGATGGGAGATTACTGAAGTTACAGCACTTCACATCATGGACAATACAGACATTAATGACTATATCTACTGCAAGTGTATCAGAATTGACAGCTGCAAAGTTAAGAACAAGATATTTACATACATTTGTTAAATGCAGCCTTTTATTAATGTTTTATGCAGTTTTATTTAGTGTGAACTGATTTTTGTAGGGTTGCTTTAATTTTTAGAATGTACACGTCAATGTGATCACATGATTTTTAGATGGTTATTTACATAGGTGCATGCATACATTACTCTAAGGTTCTGAAGAAGTCTATAACAGAATATTAGATCAAAGCACTTAAACCAAATGAAATCAAAATTTTTTAATATTTGTAATTGTTGTTTTTAATTTTGAGGTTAATTAAACATTATTGGTATATGTAGGTTTGGACTGTCAATGTTCTACATTTGGTACATGTCCTAACACAGCATGTAACAGCAGACATTTGATTTAACTCATTATAATAACACTAAGTAAATGATCTAATACCTTAATATTTCATTGTTACATGTACAACATAGTTTAGCACACTACAGTAATACCAGGCATATGATCTAGCAAAATGATACCCAGCACAAGATCTAATGTACATTAGGAATACCTGAATCATGATGTAACCCACAGCATTACAAACTAGCACATACCATAGCCTGCCATACTAGTACAACAAATAACCTAGCCTGCCATACTAGTACGACACAGCATAGCCTACCACACTAGCCTGCCATTTTCATATAACACATAACCTGCCATGCTAGTATAAATAAATAACAAAACATAGCCTGCCTTACTAGTATTTAACATACAAGCTACTACAACTCTTTAATAACTTCTGACACAAGAACTATCCCACATGATCTAACACACCACAGTGAGACCACCTACATGATATGCTAGTGCTTGAAGTTTTACATAATATATCTCCAGTGAGGGGAATAAATTCAACTCACCATTTCAACTATGGGTCTCACCCAGAAGAGCCTGTTGCTGGGGTCCTAAATTCTTGTCACCTGTCAATAGATGTATGGGAACCACAGGTGTTAGGTGTGGTTTAGTAAACTAGCCAAACTCTAACCTCAGATTATTGAACTCTTCCAAAAACAATTTTTTCGTGAATCAAAAAAAAAATTGAGGTTTCTAGATTTTCTCATAAAGTTTCCCAGGTTTATTTATGTATTATGATGAGTTCTTTCATTTTATAAAGTTCTTCAGATCTACATTTGTAACTTTACAGTCTCAGATTTGTTATACTGGCAACAGAGATTAGGAGGCTTTTCATCAACTAGTCGGGGGGGGGGGGTCCCAGACTAAAAACAAAATGAAGTAGCCAATTTTTAGAGCAAATAAAGCTAATCAGGGTATGGTGGCAAGTATCCTAATTAGCCTAAAGGAATCTGATTGGTGAAGAAGTATGGTGCTGTTAAAAAGCCTTCTCTCCAAATAGATCCCATAACACCCTATTGAAAACAGTGTAGAATAGCCCCCCCTTTATATTTATATATTTTTATGTCCCAGCACAGAATTTAAAAATTGTCTACATTTGTAGAACTCCAATTACACTCACTAACTAACTAAAAGTAAAACTAAGGAGCCCACTTTTTTCAGGCTGCTTTTGTTCTATCTTGGCCAAAAAATGTTGCATACAATTTAAGTTCATTGATAGGGGCTGCTTCTTCCCTAGCATGGAAAGCTACTGTTGAAAGTCCAATGAAGACATTCAGTTGTAAATGCTGTCTTTTTTTTACAGACTATATGCACATATCACATGCAATCTATTTTGTGTGTACCTGGTGAGGGGCCCAAAACACATCAGTCTTCCTTGTCCATTTTGCCATTGGAAAGGAGCTACTGTATTCCAGGGATTCCACCATATTTTGTTTCATTTAACGTGAGTCCAGCCCCTACCCTACACTGCTTTTCAGCAGAGAGTTTGGCTGTAGTTTGTCAATTTAAGTCTCAGGAAAGACATTTATAATGCAGCCATATTGATTGAAAAAAAAAGAGACCAAAATCCGGTGAGAAGACCATGGTTTTACACCAAAAGGGAGCTTCTTCAAATCCAAAATGGTGGCACAGTTTTGGAAGGGAAGATAAACAGAACATTAGAAAAGTAGAGGAAAACATACCTTTCCATCTTGTTCATTTGTCAGCATGTAAATCCAGGTTTACTGCATAAAGAATTTCCTGCCACACTCATGTAAGCCAGACTTAATTCTGAAAATAAAAGTTACATTTAGACCTAGCCAGTGACTCCATCCCTTAAGTAATCCATAACAGAGGAGGTACACCAGGGATGTGATGTAAAAGCATGCTGTGCCCACAAGCTCCCAGCTGGGAAGGAGAGTTTTTTTTTATTTATTTTTATTTTATTTAACATTTGTTTACCAGGAATGTCCAGCTGAGCCAGAGCCCATTTTCAGTGGAGATCTGGGGTGAATGCTCCAGATCGCATGCCATTGGAATGTGGGAGGAAACTGGAGCACCCAGAGGAAATCCAGGTAAATGTAGGAAAGACATGCAGACACCACACAGAATGCACCCCAGCTGAGAATTGAACCAGAGAACCTATTGCTGTGAGGTGACAATGCTAACCACTGTGCCACTGCACCACCATTATATAAGTTGACCACCCTTTGTTGGTAGTCCTGTTCTACTTGTTTAGATCCTCATTGAACATACCACCTAAATGAGTCGGTTGGCTATAATAGCTGCCTTCCTTTGCACCACTACTGTCAATTGCACTACTACCTGTCCTAGTCTGATAATTTCTTGTCCCATTTAGATCACAACAGTAGAAGAGAGATGGCTAGACCTACCATCTCCATACAGGAAATGCTATGAGGTCATATTCTGCACTGGAGATCTACATTTCAGAACAAAAATAGAAAGCAGCCCAAAGAAAGAGAATACAAATCTCTAGTATACTAACACTGGAGATCAAGTGAAAAAAATCTGAGAGAAATGGCCATAATCCAAACCCTTCACCATGTTTTCTGCAGTGGGGCAGAATAGAGAGCGCACAACTTAAGATCCCCATCCAAAAAAGTGCCATGTGGCCAGCAGTTGGCCTCATGATCTTAGTTGGAAAAGAAAGGGGAATGTAGTTCAAAGTTTAACCAAAAGGCATAAAACACAAATAAACCAATAATGGAGATAATAAAAATAAAAATATAAACATAATATAAAATTATATCAAACAATTTGGTTATAGCCTAAATACCCTAGTGCTGTGTTATAACAGTGGTGCCAAGGGGTAAGGATTTCCATGCCTGCAAGAGCAGCTTACAAGCAGAGCAATAGGGTGAAACACCCATTCATTTCCTACCATCTTACCGCCAGAAGGAGCAAATCATTGCTGGGCTTTCATCACTGCTAACAGACATACAGCTCTAGTGTTTTGATGGTCTGTCTGTCTCCACACCAAGGGAGTCATGGGAGTTCCTATGTCAAAGGAGGGCTGATGTGGCAGGATTGTGACAAAGAAAATGGTTATAGAACACAGGGGAGTCTAGGTGGAAAAGGCAGTCATGGGGGTCCAGTTATCAAGAGGGGTCACTTATCCAAACTCCTCATGCTGGGTTTGGCGCTACTCTAGGAAACAGCCCAATATCAGATGTAAAGGCAACTAGATTTAGGTGAACAACTGCCACTCTGTCTCTAGTGTACCAGTTATTGTTAAAAGAGCCCACTCAAATGTTCATATTGATAATGACAACACCATAACCTACCTATTGTAGTCACTAAAGTTAGATCAAGCCCATCACCCCAGAGATCACTGTGCTGAAGCCCAAAGTTGTGATATAAGCTTTCTTAACGACTGTATAATGATGGTGCGCTAAGGGGGGTTCGGGGGAGGTAGCTGGGGTGTAGACTGACGGGGGGGGGTTAGTGATCACAAAAAAAAATCCAATATGTAAAATTGTCATGCTGGATGATTAATTGTACTAGAAAGAGAGTTGTAACAGATATTACAAAGACATGGGAAGGAAGCTGTAACTAAATTTACCCAGACATGGGAAATACTGCATGACTTTTCACATATGCAAAACCTGGTTCAATTTTTGAAGTATGTGGTTTGGGATCTAAAATTCTGTTGTAATACCTGGTCATCTACTACACTCATGATATCAGCAGGAACATGATCTGGTGCACTAAGGTCACATCTGACATATTTTTAACATGTGCAGAAGCTGGCATATGATTAACAGCCATTGTCTCTAGCAATGATATCTGCCATTGGTTTGTAAGTGCTCATGCAGCTTAGTTTCAAACAGAGGTACAGTGTATATAAAAAGTGTACACACCCCTGTTAAAATGCCAGGTTTTTGTGATATAAAAAATGAGACCACAATAAATCATTTCAAAACTGTTCTCATCTTTAATGTGACCTATAACCTGTACAATTCAATTGAAAAACAAAAAAAATCTGTTAGGGGAAAAAATATAAAAAAAAACAAAATATACAATAAACTGGTTGTATAAGTGTGCACACCCTTAAGCTAATACTTTGTTGAAGCACCTTTTGATTTAATTACAGCATTCAATCTTCTTGGGAACATTTACTAACTACTTTCTTATCCACAACAAAGCCAAAGGATGGACATTTCATTATATGGAATTGTCACTGTTCTTAGAACACAGTGCAGTGTCACTTTCCCTAGTCTATTTGCTAGCAAGGGCAATGCTGATAGAAAAGTTCACGCATTAATAGGCAAAAGAGCCAAGTAGGAGAGTGGCAAAGGGTGTAATGGAAACCCAGCTAATGTTTTGCATTAAGAGACAGCGCTGTTTAAGGGGCAGTGAAAGAGAGATGAATATACATGTGTTAACTGTCCAAACCTACAGCCCTGAGGTACATGACTAAGTGCATTTCAAACCATCTCAAGCAAGGACAGCAGAGAGAGCACACAGATGTACGCATCAATTCTTTAGGGAGCTACTGAGTTTGTATTTCTGCTATTTAGACCAAGCAGACAATATGACAAAATGAAACTGAGTACAGTGACATTGTGAACCAGGTAGAAAACCAGTCACAATCCCCTTTAAAATGTAAGTTCTGAAAATATAAATTAGCTATACACATGCTAAACACTGCAAACTGTGCACAGTAGATTAGATATACACTGTGTGAGTGTAACTAAAACACATTTTTTCTATAATCTGGCTCTTACAGCTATCGCAAGATTAAAAACATGGCCCCTGGATCCAGTACTGTAGCTAGAGAGGGACGAGAGGGGAAATTGCCCTAGGCACAAGGTGTTAGGGAGGTGTGATCAGCCAATCCTGATCTTTAATGCAATACCGGCTTTTAAAAGCCGATAAAGCATTTGTAGTCAAACGTAAGTGCTGTATCACTCTATGTATTTTTTAAACTGTAAAAAGCAGCTTGCTACAATTTAAAAGTAAAAAAAAAAAAAAGAAGAAACAAATTATAACTAAAACCTGAGTGCTCTAGCACTCTCTGCAGGCATGATATACAGACTGTTTCTTACATTTGTAGCAAGTAATTTGCTACCATTTCTAAGAAATTCCTTTTTTTGTTTAACTAAATCATTAATGCCATAGTGCTCCATGCAGGCAGAGTATAAAATGTAAACAATGCCCAAAACACCAAATGTCACCAAAAAAGTGTAAAACCAAGAAATAAAGTAACAGTGTGGTTCAAAAGCAACAGGAAACACAGGAACACAAATGAAGGGATGAAAGTGCATAATAAACGAATAAAATGCTGGTATTTTAATACTTCTAGTGAAGTTCTTGTGTTTCTGTCTTTCCTGTTGCTCTCAAACCACACTGTTACTGGAGTATAAACTGTAGTATTGGTTTCCTGCATTTGTAGCAAGTAATTTACTACAGTTTATGAGACTTTTTTTAACTACAGCTTAAGTGTTGTAGTGCTGCAAGCAGACAGGATATAAACTTTATTAGCTGTTTGCTACAATTGTACTACACAATGCCTGTAAAATATAAAACAGACTTAATAAAATAAACAAATGGGCAATTTGCCATAATTTACAGGTCAGCATTGATAAGGTAATGGAGATGATCTTTGCTAAAAAATAAAATGAGGCACAAAGTACAGGTTAGGTTGTGATTGTATAACTAATACGGACTCATATAACAGTATCATAATTTCAACAGTATCAGAAGTAGCATTTGAGAGTCACTTGGATAATCTCTGCAAGAACTGCTAGTGCATGGTTGCAGCAATATAGACACAGAAAAGTGGTCCGAATGGGGAGATGATAAAATCAGCAAGCAAAGGAGAGTAGTGTTGCTGGAACTGAATTCATCCTCAAGTCTTGGTGGGTACCTTCAGGAGGTGGACCCTGTATTTACAAAATCTCACAAAGATGACACTGATATATAGACTGTATTTTATATAGCATATATCATGTACAGAAGTAGGTCAAAAATAAAAAAAAAGATAGCTGGGTGCACAAGACCCAGGATAAAAAAGTGCTCAATCCTGGTAGGTGCACTGGTGCCAGGACTGGAAAAAAGTACAGTGTAGAATCCTCAAAATATGGAAACATTCCTACAATGGGGCCAGGCCAGGACAAGGGGGAGGATACCCCTCTGTTGTAGAATGAAGTAGTAGTCCACAAAAATCATAAAAACTCACAGGGCAAAAACTTTGTATAAAGTGGACTATTGAGGATAAGAAATGATGTATTGTTACTATTATGCAAGAAGCCTGGAATTTCCAGACAGAAAATATAGAAAAAAATTAAGAGACAAATTAGAGGAAAGAAAAATACTTGCACAAGAAAAAAATGTCAAAAGATTCAAATGCAAATTTGTGTTCATTAATACAACAGATTCATGAAAAACATTATACAGATCAAAAATCCTTGGGCCATTTGGAAAAAAGAAGCTACTGAGGAAGTGTTAAAATATAAAGAACAAAATCTAGAGATTTTTTGAATGGTATAACAAAGAAATATGGACATAGGAAAGAAAGAGACATCTGATATGGTACAATATTTAATTTTGGAGAAAGCCAAATTAATTAATATAAAAAAGCAGCTCTAAAGATATTCAAAGAGAAATACATGCAAAGTCATCTTGATATGGAATATTTTACAATACAAAAAATAAGATCACAAATGGGGAATGTAGAACAGAAGATTAGTAAAGTAGAACTTAAAAAATAGAACATGAAGCTATGCGATACGTGCGTAGTGTAGAAGGACCAACACAGGTTACTTGTATGTCACAGCATGATGGAACAATGAGTCCCCCAAGTAAGGAGAAACAGATGGAGCAAGAGACATTTGAAGAAGAAATATGGCAAAGAAATATGAGAAAGAGAAAGAGATTTAATATTGTGCAATATTTATGGAAAGGAGAAAGCAAAACTAATCAATACAAAAAGCAGTACCAAAGATATTTGAAGAGAGATACAGGCAAAGGGACCCAGATTTGGAAAGTTTTACAATGCAAAAAAAAATAAGAAAACAAAGGGGGAAGTACAAAAGATGATGAGTACTAGTGTTAAAGAAATAGAAAATTAAGCTATGGATTACATGTGAAGTGAAGGATTTAGTGTAGAAAATCTAATTCTGATAACATCACAGCATGATAGTTAATGAATCCATAAATTAAGGAGGAACCACTGAGCAGGAAGTAATTCACCAATTTCCATGTGAAGATACTTAGGAGACTTCAGCAGGAAATCAGTACAAAAGTTCAGTTGGAGTTGCACAGCAAGGGAAGGCACAGAAAACTGTGGCAACTCTGACACAGTCAATGTTGTGGAGTGATACACCAGTGAGTGGCCATAATTTAAGAACAACGGATGACACAGGGTGAAGTTGAAGAGAATATGTCACAGGAAGATTTTCTGGAACTTTCTGTAGAATGCTCACTGGAAAAGGAGAACAAAGAATGTGCCCTTAGTTTAGAAGAAAATGATGTAAGAGAAGAATTGTTTGATTTAAGTCAAGAAGTGTGACTGTTAGAAGAGTACAGAAGAGGGAACAGATCAACTAAAATACTCAGAAAGATAGAAGTGATAAAAACAATGTGCAGTATCAGAAAAGACCAGGATCTATTGTACACTATTGCAAATAATAAACTAAAGATATCAACAAAGGCAGAAAAAATTAGAAGATATGTAGATAAATATAAAGAAAAAGGACAAAATAAGCAATTTATTTATGACCGAAAAGTTTTTATAGATAATTGTGAAACAAGGCAAAAGAAATAGAAATACCATCAAAAAAGAAGAAATAGACACATTTGGAGAAATATCTATGAAGATCCTGTGGAACATAGCAAAGGTGCTAAATGGACAGAAGAAGTAAAAGAAAGAAGCAGTAGTTTAAATGTACAGGATATGAATTGGGAAGAAGTAACGGCCAGAGAAATTTAAACAAAATTAAGAAAAGCTCCTAACTAGGAAACTCCAGGCCCAGATGCCATACCTAACTTCTTGTTAAAAGCGTTAACTTCTTTACAGGAAGATTTAGCCATGAGTAAGAACTATTTATATGCACACCCAAAACAGATGTCAACCTGGTTAACAACAAGAAAAATGACACTCCTCCTTAACAGTGAACCTGCAAGATATCCTAAAAACTACAGACCAATAACATGCCTTCCAGTGATGTATAAACTATACTCTGGAATTGATGCTGACAGAGTTTATAGTCATTTAGAAGGAAAACTCAATCATGACAATAGAACAAAAGGGTAACAAACAAAAGCCATATGGAACAAAGGATCATTTTTTTGTTAAATAAAGTCATAATGGAGAATTGTAAAAAGGGGAAGAATCTAAGTATGGTATGGACAGATTACAAAAAAGCATTTCACATTCATGGATACAAGAGTACTTACAAATGTGTAAGATACACCTTATATTAATTGATTACATAACAGTGACAATGAAACAGTGGCAAACCACTTTGCTACTAAGCCATGATAAAGGTCAAATTATTATCCCAGGCATAAAAATTCAAAGGGGGATATTGCGGGATGACTCTTTGTCACAGCTGCTCTTTTGTCTTGCCCTTAACCCGTTAAGCTACTTAATAGATTAGGTCATGGATACAATTTGGCTCCCAGAAAACAACAAAGTGTAAAGACTTCTTGTCTCTTTGTGGATTATTTAAAACTGTATAGTTAATCATATGAGGGACTGAAAGCACAACGTCAAGTAGTCAAAACTTTCTCAGACATTATAAGAATGTCACTTGGTCTTGATAAATGTGCAAAAGCAACTTTTAAAGCAGGAAAGCTGCATTACTAAGAAAATATCTGTCTCAGACAGGAATGTGATATATAAAAGAAGCTGAGTGAGAGGGACTGAACAAATATTTGGGAACTGATGAAGAATTTACAATAAAACATGAAAAAATGTGAATAAATCTTAGTAAGAAATATTTTAGAAGACTAAAATTAATACTGACAATTCTGACATCCAGGAACAAAGTTCCAGCTAAAAAAAACAATTTGTTCTTCATGTTCTTTACAGTTTTGGGGGTGACTGACTGGCCCCAAAAGGTATTAGATCAGTTGGACTGGAAAACAAGAAAAAATGCTTCATGCTCATCAAATGATTTATAAAAATCAGTATATACTAAGATCCTGTTCTGAAGGAGGTATGGGCCTCCTGGAAACTGATTACATCTATAGATCTACAATTGTCATACTGCATACATATTTGCTGACCTCACAAGATCCAAACATAGAGAATGTTTTAAAATATGATAACAAGTCTAAAATGACTTCCTTGCTTAGTTTAGCAGAAGCATAGGGGTGTCGAGCAGGAATGGAAATCAAACCAGAAGTAGATAAAAATCAGGTAGCAACTGAATGTGCCAAAAAACAAAAGAAAGAATATAAGGTGAAGGATCAGATGAGAAGGCAAGAAATGTGGAAAATGCATAAATGTAGTTGCAAGTACAGAAAACTCCTGGAACAGCCTCATGTTGATCACGATTTAAAGCAGGAATAGTTCTGGAGAGCTGAATTTCAACCAAACGATGAAGGGTTAATACTGGCAGCTCAGGATAGTATATACGTGTTGGCTTGCAAAATCCATTGAACTTGTCAGAGAAATAGAGAAATACAGGTTTTGTAAACAGAATTGGAAACAGTCAGACATCTTGTTGCTGGGTGTAATACATTAATGGCAGAAGGCCTGTATGCTGAAAGTCATAATAATGTGGCAAGACTGTTGCATTAGGGACTGTGCAAACATTATAATACTGAAGTAGCTGAGAAGCATTGGAAACATGAGCCAAAAAGCATTATAGAAAATGATGAAGTTTAAATCACATGGGATCACCCATTACCAACAATTCAAAAACTTGATGTGAGAAAACCAGATATAGTAATCCAGGAAAAGAAAACAAAAGTGGCATTGATCACTGAAATTGCTACACCCTGTTATTGCAGTGTCCTACATACAGAGAGACACATAATCATAAAATACCAGGATTTGCAGGCAGAAACAAGGGCAATGCGAAAGGATACCCTGACAATTCCAACTGTAGGAGGAGCAATGGGTCTCATAAAAAAATAATTTAAAGTCATATTTAGATAAGTTACCATACATGTAACTCAGTATGAATTGCAGGAGTCAATTCTGGGTACATTGTGGGTGCTATGAAGAGCAGTTTAGATAAATATCAAAGACTGAAACAATACTAATTTCATGAACTTTAATCATAGTTTGACTTAGGAAAGGGGTTCATTCCCATCATGGTATTAGAAACCCAAACGTCTTGGAGAATTTAAAAGCAGAAAATACATAAAAAGTAACCCAAATGTCTTGGAGAATTTAAAAACAGAAAATACATACAAAGTAAGAGGGACAGAGGTTATAATGGCAGTATATGGAAATCTTGTCAAAAGTAAGTACACAATACAATTGAATACAATTCCTGTTGACTGGTGTAGTGAAATGGTTCATACCCTCAGCCCCAATAGTGCACACATTTTAGAAATAATTAGTTTTAGTGTTTAAATTAAGAATAATTCCTGACATTAGTGCTGTTAAATCCTTTTCTCTTTTTCAGAAAGCCTGGCTGGCTAAATTTTTATTTATTTGTTTATTTACTCCTTTTTATCTTAACTTGGTATTTCATGAGTTTTTTTCACAGTCCTCAGAAGATGTACTGTATAGAAACATGCATTGTCTTTTGCTAGGGGCTAAATTTCTGTAGAGGCCTACAGTTTAGAAGCTGCTATACAATTTGTTAAAGAATTCCAAGAAATCCTAGCTTTGCCTCTACCTTTCTTTATGTTGCTATGTAAACTAAAACACAAAGTGTTGAAACAGTACAGTGACATAGAACTAAACAAAAATTTTCTCTAGAATTGTCTAATGACTAAAAAAAAAAAATGACAAATAGCAGACTATATTTATTAAAAAAAATAGCTCCTCAATCATGTTTAAACTTCAAGACTTTATTTTCCTATGAATATGGTTATGAGTAAAATGTCTATGAGTGTTGGGAGTTTACAATATGAAGTACGGGAGAATCTGTGGATACCTTATGGTATATGGAGCTACTAGGGCTGAATCCATGACCAAGTGCCTAGGTATGGTAAAATCATATACTAACATCTCACTCAGAAATAGGAACATAAGACTATGAAAAGGAACAACAGCAACAAATGAACAAAAATACCAGAAATTAGTTCTCCGAAAGTGGTTTCGAGCTATAGAATGTTTTGTGCCGGTCCCCTTCAATAACACACATCACACCAAATGACATTTGACAACCTTTATTAAATTTCCATAACATAGCTTTGATCACCAACTTTATTAATTACAACTATTCATGATATAATTGATTCTAAATACAGCATAACATCCTTGTAATGTTAATCAGGGCAGCGTACCTACTCACCCTGCCCAATAAGCAGGGTCCATACCTCTGCTCACTTACTTTACTTACGAAGCAGCGTCCCAACTCACTTCATACACCATCCATTGAATTACCTTCCACCAAATAAGCACCATCCTTATCTAAGCTTGATTGCGCCTGCGGTGGTGGTGCTGCGGTAGCGTTGTCTCCTCACAGTTAGACGTTGCCCATTCGATTCTCAGTTAGAGCATCTTCTGTGTGGTGACATGCATGAATGGGCGTTCCTTTGTTGAAGGTTGTGCGTTAGGCCCGGCAAGCCAGCACGTAAAAATCTACTGCCAATCATTAGCGGACCGGAGTTCTGCTGTGTTGACCCCTAACCGGGAAAAGCCGAAAGACACAAACAAACTTATCTAAGCTTGATTATCCATTCAGCAAGCTTCCTCCAACTACTCATTTCCTTTCCCAGATCCTTGAAATGAACATCCAGACATCAGAGGGGGAACAGAAGAGGGCAAGCCTATCCCTCTTCTCCACCAACCTGACCAGGCTGTTCCCCCTCCCTTCTACCCAAAATTATTCAATCCACTTCCCATAAAGGGAAGGGTCAAGCCAAACATCATTTGGTTTACCCATCATCTGTAAAGCACCTTAGAATCCAGTCATAAACTCCTTTGCCATGCCATCACTGAAACACACCCTAATGAACTAAATATCTGTAAAGCACCTCAGATTTCAGTCATAAACCCCTTTGCTATGCCATCACTGAAACACACCCTAATGAAACTAAATAATGTAGGATTACCATGAACCCATTGTAACACAGGAACATCCACACCAAGAGAACACATACCCTTTTAGCCCACTGCCTTCAAAGCTGAAATCATGGCTCAACCTGAATGTATTGACAGCCTATAACCACAACAAAACCACAAACTATAACCCCTTGAACTCAAGATGGCACCCAGTCAAACAACTAAAAGCAAGTCTCACACCCAAGACCCTGTTAACTGTAGCATATCACCTTAGCCCACCCACTACCCAGTTCTACATGTGCAACAACTCCATTACCATAGGGAATAGTCTAACTCCAAAACTTTTAATGTCCTAACCTTAGATGGCAGAAATCCATCACCACTTGACCTCATTCCTGAAATCTATCTATGCTAGATTATTAGAATGTTTTAATAATCATAGTGGTATGTCGGTTCCTGAGAACCAAACAAATGATTCCCCGTATGAACAACAACTGAAAAATGCATTTTTGAAAGGTTGCATTGCACCTATTAGTATCTTCATTACGAAACATATGATAGACCATCGAACAGGGAGGTTACAAGCCTTACTTGAATACGCTAGACATGCTGAGAGGCATTTTAATAGTAAAAAGAAAAAGAAGGCGCAAGTCTTCACTGCTGAAGACGGAGCTGAAGTGTTTGTATTACAGTCAGGTAAAAAGGGCAAGAAGAATGCCCAGGGAAACAAACAGTCTGACAAACGATCAGAAGATTTTGAAGAGAGAAAAAAGAGAGGTGAATGCTTCAAGTGCGGGAAAAAGGGACATCTAGCAAGGGATTGTAAGCAAAACAAAAAGGTAATTACAGAAGATAAGGGAGATGAGGACTGACTATATGATAGTGAAGATACATCATGTGAAAGTCAGAAATCATCAGGAAAAGTTAATAAACAGAAAACAAATGTAAATGTGATAGAGGGAGTAGAGGAAGTGCAAGTAGATATGGAAGATGAAGAAGGTGAAATCTTGGATTTAGCTTTATTGAGCTTAGAGCTCTACTTAGCAGATACGAAACCGGAAGTTACACTTCTGGTGGAGGGAAGGGAAGTCAAATTCCTGTGTGACTCAGGAGCGTCACGGACTTTGATACACCCCTCCAAGTTACCAGAACATTCCGAATCACCTGATTATATACTAGTGAAAGCAGCAAATGGACAGCTATACAGGGAACCACTTTCCCATGATATAGCAATAACTGATCCTGTTTCAGGTATGACCTAGAGAAGTAAAATTGTTGTTTCTGCAAAGTGTCCAGTAAACTTATTGGGAAGGGACCTTATGCAGATATTTGGCATAGCAGTAGTTCCAACTGTACAAGGTATGGAGGCACAGAGACAAATGTATACCTTTGTAGTGCGATCGGAGGGTGAAACTTTTTACTGGTACAGCCAGGACCTAGTCACAACTGGTCCAGGGGCAGTAACCGAGGAACTGATGAATGTAGCCATCAGTAAAGCCCCCTCCCTTGACACTGATCGACAGCATTTGTTACACTGTACTCTATACTACTGTACTACACCAGGACCTGATAGAGAGTATGAGCAAGAATTGTTCAGAAATCATGCAACTAGACTAGTATTGCGTACTTTGTACTGGGATACTGAGGGGAACAGTGTAGTTAGCTGTTCTTTACCTCAAGAATTCCTTGCATTATATAGATCAAATTGATTACCACATATCAGCTTGACAAAGAACAAAAGTGTAAAATGGGCAGACTTAGGAGAAAAAGTAACACGATGGGAGAAACAGACTGATTTAGAACTATCAGAACAAGGGATACAAAAACAAAAACTGAATTGGTTGACACAGACACATCCAGCTGTACACTTGCAATCTAGCAAGGACAGCTGATTAGCGTTTTTATTAGAAGAAGAAGAAAAGGCCTTATGTGAAATTCCAACAACTCTTTGGTCAACAGGCAAGTCAGATGTAGATGTACAATTACCCCAAAGTCAGCTTTTAGACCACAGAAAAGACAATACCCTCTGAGAAAGGATGCAGAAATAGGAATTAAGCCTATAATAGCAGCATTACTCAGACAAGGAGTACTGGTAGAATCTCCTGATTCACCATGTAATACACCCCAATTTCCTGTTAAAAAAGCAAACGGGGAATGGTGGATGGTACAAGATTTACAAGCTGTAAATAATGCAGTAATACCTAGAGCACCTACGGTGCCAGATCCACATACTTTGTTAAACGATTTAGAACCGCAACAGAAGTATTTCTCTGTGGTAGATATTAGCAATGCTTTCTTTTCAATACCAATACATCCTGATAGTCAATATTGGTTTGCATTTACATTTCAGGGTAAAAGGTATACGTATACTCGACTACCACAGGGATATTGTGAGAGCCCAACAATATTTGCACAAGAAATGGTTAGCAACCTGGCAGGGTTTACCCCACCGGGAGGTAGTCAAATTCTACTTTATGTAGATGACATCTTGCTAGCAGCCCCCACCCAGCAACAATGCAGGGAGGATACTGTAGCATTATTAAAATTTTTAGCAACACAAGGACACAAAGTAAACAAAAGTAAGTTACAACTTTGGAGTAAACAAGTTAGATACCTAGGATATGTAATATCCAATGAAGGTAGAATGTTAGACGAAGAAAGAAAAACAGCAATTTTGCAAGCACCCAAACCAACAACCAAGAAGGAAATGATGTCTTTCTTGGGTACAACTAATGTTTGTCGGAGCTGGATACCAAATTATGCTTTGGAATCTGCTCCACTGACTGACTTGATATATAAGACACCAATGGCAGCACAAGATATTTTTCAATGGACACCTGAAGCAGAGACGGCTTTCTGCAGGTTGAAGCAGTTGATAGCTTCTTCATTAGTTTTAGGACTTCCGAATTATCACAAACGGTTCTTTCAGACCGTAGATTGCAAGCAAGGATATATGACATCAGTATTGACGCAACAACATGGGGATAAGCAATGCCCCATAGCCTATTATTCATCGCAGTTAGACCCAGTGGTGTGATCTTTGCCTCACTGTGTACAAGCAGTAGTTGCAGCTGCAATGGCAGTACAGGCTTCGGCCTCAGTGGTGTTATTCCACCCACTCACATTGAGAGTGCCTCATGCAGTTGCAATAATTTTACTGCAAGAAAAAGTGGCATACCTTTCTCCTGCTAGACATCTTCCGTGTATGACTATACTGCTGAGCCAACCTCATATGACAATTGAACGATGTACGACATTAAATCCATCAACATTACTTCCAACTCCTGCAGATGGCACACCACACAGCTGCCTGCAGGAAATTGAACAGTTAGCTTTACCTAGACAAGATCTCACAGATATGCCCTTGGATAATGCCGAGGTGACATATTACGTGGATGGCTCATGCAGAAGGGGTCCTACAGGGAAGAATCTGGTAGGGTATGCAGTAGTTACAGACACACTGAAATTTTAGAAGCCCAATTCTTACCATATAACTTATCTGCACAAGCAGCAGAATTGATAGCTTTGACAAGGGCATGTACTTTAGCAAAAAACAAGTGTGCAAACATATATACTGATAGTCAGTATGCTTTTTCTACAGTACATGTATTTGCACAACAATGGAAAAATAGAGGAATGATAACATCTAGTGGAAAACCTATTAATCATGGGCAATTTATTTTGGAGTTATTAGAATCTATTCAGTTACCTACCAAAGTAGCTATTTGTAAATGTGTAGCTCATACAAAACAACAGGATAAGATTTCAAAAGGCAATGCACGAGCTGATGCACCTGCAAAGCAAGCAGCCTCAGACTCAGAAACTTTACTTTTGAATGAGGAATTACAACCCTCTGAGATTTTAGATTTAGACATGTTAAAAACAATGCAGACGCTTACTACAAAAGCAGAAAAACAAAAATGGGTAAAACGAGGTGCAATTCTTGTGAATGGACTGTACATTTCCAAAGAGTGAAAACCAATATTGCCATCTAATTTATTTAGTTATGCAGCTTTGTTGAGCCATGGGCAGTGCCATGTCTCAAAAGGGGGGATCGTACAGTTAGTAAACCGAATATTCCAAACAAACGGATTCACAAATTACACACAAACATTTTGTGCAGCTTGTCATACTTGTAACAAGCACCATGCACAAGGGGCATTTAAAACCAAGCAAGGAAGTTTTCCTATACCACCATACCCATTCCATACTATTTGTATGGATTTCATAGAATTGAATAAGTGTGAAGGGAAAAAGTTTTGTTTAGTTATTGTAGACATGTTTTCCAAATGGGTAGAAGCTTTTCCAACCAAAAACCCGGATGCAGCAACAGTGGCGAAAGCCCTGATAAAAGAGATAATCCCTAGATTTGGCATTCCGGAAAGGATCTATAGTGACAACGGCACTCATTTCGTGAATCAGACAATCCAGCAACTTGGGAGATTTTTTGGTATCTCCTTAAAGAACCATTGTGCCTACCACCCACAGTCAGCAGGACTGGTGGAAAGGTACAATGGTACCCTCAAAAATAAGCTTAGGAAGCTAGTTGAGGAAACCCAAAAGAATTGGATATACTGTCTGCCTTTGGCACTGCTGAGTATGAGAATGGTTCCAAATGTAAAGGATTTGACTCCCTTTGAAATGGTTTTTGGGAGGGCATATTATGTGCCTCAGTGGAAAGCTCTCATGCCTGCAGAGCAAGAGGCTGACAGTTCATTAGCTAGTTATATGAGGAAACTGTTAACAAATAAATCTGTTTTGCAGTTTAACTCTTTTTCAGATAAGGAACAGACCAGATCGGTGGAAGCAGTCTTGGCCCCTGGGACATATGTGTGGCTGAAAGTGATGAAAAGGAAGAATTGGGCGAGTCCAAAGTGGGAGGGACCGTACCAGGTTCTGTTGGCAACGCCTACTGCAGTCAGAGTGGCCGAGAGGATGTCCTGGGTTCATTTGACACATTGCAAACCGGTAAAGAACTTTCAACTTGATAAAAACTTTGTGACTGATACACAACCAGACCAAGATGGCCAAAAACAAAGCGAATAGAAATTTAGATCAACCCCAGAGATGTTGCATAATCATTTTGTTGACTGTACATTTATTGACTGTAATTGTGACAATTTTCCTCTTGTTGTGGTTTATCCTACACACAACCACACAAGTGAAAGTAGGAAGGCGTGATGAAACGTCTATAGACTAGCATCCAAATTTTAACACATACCTAGCCATGAAGCGTGTATATGCAGAGACTATGAACATTTCAAATTGCTGGGTTTGTACAGCTATACCAACAGCATATGGAGGACTGATAATGTCCGCTGTCCCTTTGGGGATAAATGAGACTTGGGAGAATTTACTCTTCGATACAGGAACTGTGAGATCACAGGACAAAATAGCTTTATTTTTACCTGTCACACAAAAAGGAGTTGTATGTTTTTATAAAAATGATACCCTCCAGGTGGGCTGGAGCAATTGTAATATAACCATATCTTACCGATGTTATATTAAGAATAGTAATGTCAATACTTTTTGCAATACTAATTATGACTCATATTTGAACTTATTGAAAACAACCATGAATGACATTCGCAAGAATCCAGTTTTGTTTAAACAATTGTCAGTTATAGATCAGAAAATGTTTCATGCAGGGCTGATGCATATTAGTACTAAAGTAGAAAACTGTTATTTTATTTGTGGGAAAAAGGCATATAAATGGTTACCTGAGAATTGGTCCGGCAGTTGTTTTTTGGGTTATTTGGTTCCGGCAATAAGACATACTGCAGAATTACCTTTGGGTAAGATACGAAATGTGAGAGAAGCAGCTCGAAAACCTGAAGGTCCAGTTGAAAAACCTATGAATCCAGTCGGAAAGATCGAAGCTGGCTGGAAAGATCATAATGCCGTGAAAGACAAAAGCAAATTGACTCATATGGACTTGAGTGACAGTGTTATATCCTGGGCAGGAATATTCCCAGCCTATGGAGCAGTCAAATTGATCTGGGAGCTGAGGAAGTTGTCGAAACTTCTCAAAGTAATGAGTAATGCAACTTTTTCTGCCCTAGAACTGGTGACTGATGAACTGAATGCAATGAGAACTGTAGTGCTACAAAATCGAATGGCTCTTGACTTCACCCTAGCGGCGAGAGGTGGTACGTGCGCGCTTATCAAAGAAGAATGCTGTGCGTACATACCAGATAACAGGCATGAGATTAATAACCACCTAGAGGTAATTCAGCAAGTATCAGCCATGACTGAACCAGGCCCAAACCCACTGATGAACTTTTTCCAGAATCTATTTGGGGGGTGGGGTTCCATCCTAATGAATATTCTGATTGCCATTTGTGTGGGTATACTCCTAATAGGAGCATGTGTTTGCTGTGGAATTCCCTGCATGAAAAGATTCATCAAAGATTTTATTGATGTATCTGTTACTGAAACTTTGTACCAAGATATTGAGATTGAAAGACTGATCTCAGGTGACATTTTTTCTGAAGTATAGATTGAATGACTCACCTAGCTGAAAATCCTAAGTGGAAAAGGCTAGGAGATGAAATGACACTATGCATACTTCAAAATAGAATAAAAAGTATTAATAGGGGGGAAAATGTTAGAAAAATGTGTATTTAAATATATGAGAAATGCTAGTTTAAAAGCAAAGTAGTATATAATGCATTTTATTCTATTAATCATATAGTAGAGAGGATTAATTCATGTTTAAATGTAAAGTAGTTTTGAAACTGCAGTGTGGCTTGAAGCAAAACTGACCTTCGACCCTGGCAGATGCCAGCTTAGCAAGTTTTAATGTTTATGCTTTTCACAAGTGATTATCTGCTGGGTCAGGAAATTAAATGTGTGAAATAATGAAATCTTCTGCTCTTTCCTGCTGGGATGATTTGGCCTTGTATATGTATTACTGAGATAGCACGCAGCTGTGTGAGAAAGTGTAACGGAGAACAAAGACGTGTATTAAAAGACTGAATCTGCTATTGTATTCGAACTGATATGAAACCTTGAAGAAGTAACTTTACAGAAAGACATTATGTCTGACCAGGTGGATAGCAAGGCCGTATTGTAACCAGAGGAAAACGTTTTTTAAAATATACAGCATCAGCAGTATTAATGAATAGAGGACTGTAAGCTAAAATTATGTAGATGTCCTGTGACATACCACATCAGTAAGGTGGGCACAGCTTGAATGTTAAACCTATATAAAATTGTGTGCTTCCTGTTTCATGTTAGACAAAATTCTGTACTTGTACGTTTTTTTGCCTCCTGGTTTACACTAGTAAACTTTTGAATCTGAACCTCCTGTGTATTGAATTCTTGATTTTATTTAACAAACTGCATTGTATATCGATGGCATGCATCCCACCAAATCTTTCTGCTAATTACCCAACTTAAATGAAAAGTAAAACAACTTCTTGAGATTACTTTCATAATCAATACCCAAATACTGAAGTTTTTGCTTCCCTGATGTACAACTTTACAACAAACTAAGCTACAAACTGATTTGCTCTGCCAACTACATCTAATCACGTTTCACTTGAAACCCTGTATCAGTACTTAAATTGGACATCCTAAAATTAAATATCCAAAAACAGAATTCAGCTGTAAAATAAATAAATGACAACACTGCAAAGAAAGTAACCTCTTCTCCTGATTAAGCAAAACCAAATGATTCAAACCAGCAACTTCCTCAGTATTTCAGAACATAATCAAAGAATAAATATACAAGCACATGTTTACTGAAATGAAGCACATACTGTCAAAGTCACATACAGGACAGCAAATATAAGACAAACAATACTGATGTGACACAAATATTACCAAAAGTGATATTCCAACTGCACCCATAAATTAATTTGAAACACAACTGAAAAGGTGTGCACTCACTTCTTTCATAGCAAAGCTCCAAATAAAAGCAAATATAACAACCATATTGCACCCTATGCTAAGCTCATCTACCAACATATAGACTACAGTATAAAACAACAGAACTCTTCTACAGTTCCTGTGGTCTCATTGGAGCAATTTATTTACCGGCATGTACAGACTACCTACAATGCAGACATACGAGACAACTGATGGGGTACAGCTGGAGCCCAAGAGCCAGCCGTAGGGCCTCAACTCTAAGCGTTTCACCAGCCCCGCTCCCTTCAGTTCACTGACTCAGTCAGCAAGCTCACTTTCCCTCAGCAACCATTTCTCCTCCTACTGAAACACCCAGCCAGAGGCAGACATTTCGGAGAAACCCTCAAACCTGTGAAAAAAGGGGTATGATGTATGCAAAACTGTGCCTCAAAATTACAGTCTCAGCTAAAGGTTTAAATGCATACATCATGCTAATCTTAAATACCTAATAGACTATGCAGAAGATTACAGAATTTTATGCACCATGTTTATGCTTTTAGAATGTAGTCTATTATTTGATCCCATTGAATTCGGCACCGCACAAGCCCGGCCAGCCACCATTATACAGGAGTGCCTCGTGGCGCGAAAACAACTTGACCGGAGACCATCTCACAGACCACACTAAGTAAGCAGCCCACCCCAAATCCAGATCTGTTGCCGATGAATATAACAAACCATTTACTGAACCAAGTCTTAAGACAGCTACACATTTAGGAATAAAAGAGACCTGGAAACCTCCGACACCACTCCGCGCATGCGCGGCAGCAACCTCTTCCCCAAGGAACCCACAGCTTGTGAAATGGCTGGCACAGGTCCCTCCAGCTCCCAAACCACCACCAAAACCAGTGGAGATGAGGCAAGACCTGCAAAACCACTACTAGCAGACGAAAAGGCAGGGCACAACCCCTGTAAAGGACCGCACAACTGTTTTAAGCCCCACCAGCAAATGACCAGGATCCCCTTCAGCAACACAACAGCTTCCCCACAAAACTACCAGCAAAGCCATGGCTCTCTGGCAAATCTGAGGACTGAAAACAGAAGCCACACCTTCAAATTTCAGACCTCCTTTCCTTCCGAAATGCATTCAAAGCAGCCTCCGCCATTTAAGACCACAACATTCTCTCGGGGCTCTAGTTAAGATCTCCCCCTCTTCAGACCTCTGCCCCCAACTATACCCAGCCCTGTTCAGATCTCTTCCTCCAACAGGCTGAGAGGAATGCCTGGACATATTACCGAAACCTGTAAACTTGAAAGCTGTCTGCAGCAGCAACAGTTACATAGCCTTGCTCAGATCCCCTGAAAACATTTGTGACTTCAGTGAGGAAAATGCTTCACACTGGGCATGGTATACTGACCCCACTCGAAAATCCCAAACCTGAGTAGAGTTGCTACTGTACCAGGATTTGCACCCACCCTACCCGTACCACCATTAGCACACAGTTTTTTTTTTTTTTTTTTATATTCGCTAACCTGGTTAGTCCAGCAAAGACTGGATACCTTCTCTGTCAAAAACAACCCTGTGTGGTTTAGTTATAAGGATGCATATTTTGCTGATGGGAAGAAAAGGTAAAGAACTCCTATCTATTTCCAACTAAACCATTTCTAAGAAAGAAAGGTAGAGATCACCCCGTAAATATCAAAAAGTTTATTTCACTTGACCTATCAACAAAGAAATGAAGCAATTAAACAGAAAACAATGAACGGACCAAAATATCAGCCCAAAGCTGGTATTCTGTGAAAATCTGTACAGTTGAGAGGAAATAAAATTAAGATACCTCTGCGTCTCTTAGACAACGGCAGATACGCATGTGCAAAGAGCAACACTGCACTGGCACCCGCGAAACAACACAGACCATCATCTGTGAGTCCATCAAATACCTCCCTGCCACCCAGAAGACACAAGAGACAATCCAGCAATGTCCCCAACAGCCATCCAACTACCTCACAATATGAATTCATACAAAGACAATTTTCACCTATTTATAAATCTCAACAACCCAGTAACATAGCCAACTCCTTAACTCACATGTAAGCTCTCAGCTAAATCACAATAATGCTGCTGACTGTATGTAATAAATGCAACAAAAAGCCTCACTCTCGGATCTTCAGACTGAAAGACCACCCCCACAGTCCCTAACCATAAATCCTTAAATGGACCACCAGAAACATTGAACAATCTAACAAATCACAGGAAAAAAAAATTGTAATAAACAACCACAAATACTAGCACATTCCCCAAACCATGACTACCTAACCTGACCTACCTCTGCCATGCCAAGGCGTACCTGACCATAGCAACAGTGCCTAAGGTCATCTTGGGCATAAACCTGCACTTGTAGCAAGTTCACACCAAAATGTGATTGCTTAACCCAACTACACTAGACTAAACCTCTTAAGCCCCTCACCATCATTATCTCATTTCCTCCCAAACCTCCCTGCCTCCACTTAACCCTTTGACCTCCCCAACCCACTTAACTCCCCCTAATATTAACCTAACCCCCCCTCCATGAAGATGCCCCGGGACAACTTCATTTACTCAGTACAATCAAGAAAGAAAAACATTGGAGTCATTCAAACTAACATTAAGTAACTCTATGGCCTCAAGACATTTTGGAAACTAATGAGGTGGACAAGTCCATGAGCCCGGACATTCCAGCCTTGTCTTTGTATCATTATGTACTCTAACACAATCACTCATACTGTGAATTTTATCATACAGTGTGCAGTAAACACAAAAGCTGGTAGATCCAGATATAAAAAGAATAATAATTTGACGTATCACATACTGATAGTCTAATTGCATTCAGTATAGAATCATACCTACTTAAAACATAGCTCGAAAGATTACCTTGAGTAGCCCGACTATACAGCAGAGCTGAGGAAGGGAACAATAATCACTCTGTGCCATATGATGTAACTCTATGGCCTTTAAGATAATGCTTTGGTTAATGTCTTTAATATTTTCCGTGGAAGCTGTGCTTTTGTTATCAACCACCCCAAAAGTGAGAGTGGGAATATGTTCTTGTGATAGCCAGTAATAACCTGTGCAAAACCCCCTTTTTAAAAACTTTTTTCCCATTTTATTTTCAAAATGTAGCACAGCAAAGTTCTTTCACTTTATTCTGCTCCTAGAGCATTGTTATTAACTTTTCATCAACAACTTGTGAACAAACATGGCATAAATGTATCACTACATGAGGTTACCCTGAAGAAATCAATTTTACAAAAATAAGCAGACTTTTATTTGTCTGCACAGTTTTGTCTCTGTTACACTGCAGTGGTGGTGCTGCGGTAGCATTGTCGCCTTACAGTTAAGACGTTGTCCTGTTCGATTCTCAGCTAGAGCGTCTCCTGTGTGGAGACATGCGTGAATGGGCATACCTTCGTTGAAGGTTGTGCGTCGGATCTTCAGACTGAAAGACCACCCCCACAGTCCCTAACCATAAATCCTTAACTGGACCACCAGAAACATTGAACAATCTAACAAATCACAGGAAAAAAAAATTGTAATAAACAACCACAAATACTAGCACATTCCCCAAACCATGACTACCTAACCTGACCTACCTCTGACACACATGCACACACGCGCGCGCGCGCGCACACACACACACACACACACACACACACACACACACACACACACACACACACACACACACACACACACACACAGATGAAAATACAAGAATTAGCGGACCGGAGTTGGGCTGTGGCGACCCCTAAGCCGAAAGACACAACAACAGTTTTGTCTCTGTTCCCCTGAAAGCTGTTAACTATACCAGGCTACTATTTTTTTTAATGACTATAGTAACAGCTATTACAGATCACTACTTTCCAGCAGAAATAGAAACATTTAACAGGAAACTGTGACACCGATATTAATAGCTTCATGCTAACAAAATAATGTTTCTTCCCTTTTCTTCCTCCATGTTAGACATCCTGCAGAACTGTAAGCCAATAAAACAAGTCACATTGCTATGAGACTATGAAAACAGATATTTTAACAGATGTTTCATTCTTGCAGAAACTTACTAAATCGTGACTGAATATACTTTTATTACATACTAGAAAATCCTGCATGATAATGCCATTTCTGATCTAAATTTGCGTGTGGAAATTCTTACATATGAATTAACAGCTGCTGTACAAATCATTGTCATTTTTATTTTTACACATCACTACTGTAACAAAAGTTTAATATCGGCTGCTTTAAATAACTACCATGTAAACAATCCGAGGTACAGAAAACATTAGGACCAAGAAATACAACAAACCTCTTCACATACATGTGCAAACACAAATGTCTACATGCATGCACACACGCATGCAGACACATACACACACACACACACACACACACACACACACACACACACACACACACACACACACACACACACACACAGATGAAAATACAAGAATTCTATCTTTGCTGCTGGCAAAATATATGTGACAGTGAATCAGCATCATTAAACCATCAGCTGGGAAGAGAAGGATCAAGTTTGTGCTTTGGGTGGCACTTGGGGGACATGGAATTGGGGTGAAAATGCACTGACATTATATTGATTCCTGCTGGTGGAGTAGACAGACCATGGAGTGCACTTTAAGAAGTTAGTCTGCAACTGGCATCCCCTGGCATATGCATGGCAGTAGATAGCTGGAAGTTCACCAGTGTTCCTTTTAGCATACTACAAATACATGAGCATTACTGAATGACACACTGCATCACTAAA